>NC_134486.1:207477046-207507046 GCF_040206685.1 Ascaphus truei | reverse complement strand
TTTACATTGGTAACAGACCGTGCTCCATTAAAATGGTTAAATAGTATGAAAGACTCCAATGCTAGGTTGACCAGGTGGTATATGGCCCTTCAACCCTTCTCGTTTGAGATTCAGCACAGGCCTAGAAAAGAAAATGCCAATGCTGATTTCTTTTCTAGAGAAGGGGTGGATGGTCGGGCTTCAGCTGTGCGTTGCCCCAGCCACACACTAACAGGGGAGGAATGTGACAGGGTGAATGAACGTCACCAGCTCTATGCCTGGCAGACGTATGTGTAGGTATGCACTGCAGCAGTGACGAGGTTAACTTTCAGCTGGGAAGCTCCTGACAATTAGAGTGGTCCCAGCTGCATAATCAAGGTGTTTTAAAACCCACAGGCTGCACACACATGGGGGCTGGCTGGTCAAGAGATAGGACTGAAACGCTGAAGTAGATTACTGCCATAAGGTCTGTTTTCCAAGTGCATGTTTCATGAACTATCTGGGTTTTTTGTATGCTGAAAAGAAGCTTTCGTTTTGTACGCTGGAAAGAAGCTGTTTTGTTTTTTTGTATGCTGAAAAGAAGCTGTTTTGTTTTTGTGTGCTGTATTTTTAAGGCTCAATAAATAGCCTTATCCAGAAACCCTGCGTGTGGCTGCATGTACCCTGCAACAGGAAGCTTGTAGCATCTGGGAGATCTTTGGACAAACGGTTGTACAGTGGCGGCCAACTTTATTCTTACTTGGCTAGCTCCGCGAATTTCAGAAGATCCCGGTGATGTGCGGTTTTGTGTCGTTTTCTCCCGGGGTATATAGCGTTATTTTCGCGGCTGTGATTTAAGCATTTTATTCCCGCTGGCTGCAATACTGCAATGCCGTGTAAAAACGCATGGGGCGTTTGCGATCTGTTGTCTTTAAAGCCGTCCTCTATAACCCCTAACATACAGTACTGTACATTTTTATTCATAGTGTACATGTGCAGGGGGTCTCCGGAGCTGAACCGCGTTGGTTTCAGGTCAGGGGACCCCCTGCTCCCCGAGATACAGCCCCTTTACGAGGTGCCGGTATCCCTCTGCGTTTAAAGGTCCCGATCACGTGACCGCGACCTGTAAACCAAGCAGAGGGATACCGGCACCCCCTAAAGGGGCCTGTATCTCGGGAATCAGGGGGTCCCCGGACCTAAAACCACAGAGGTTCTGCTCCGGAGACCCTCTGCACATCTACAGTATGAATAAAACACATATATAAATAAACACTCGTTCCTTACCTTAGCGGCTATGTGCTATGGTAACGAAGCAGCATTTCTGTATTTTAATAATATTGTACAGTGAGCAGGGGATTCCCTGAGCCAGAAATTAATGCTCAGGGAACCCCCTGCTCCTGCACAATATTATTAAAAATACAGAAATGCTGCTTCATTACCATAGCGTATAGCCGCTAAGGCAATGAAGGGGTTAACTCACCGTGCCCGCTTTATTGTGGGTAGCGGGGGTGGGTGAATGGGGTATTTGGCCCTTGGTGTGAGTTTAGGACTTGCGGGGGGGTTGCGGGTGCACTTAACCCCTTCACGGCCATAGCAGTTAATACCGCTACGGTCATGAAGGGGTTAAGCCCTCCCGCTACCCCTCCGCAAGCCCTAAACAACCATCATTGGGGCTAATACCCCCTTCAACCACCCCCACTACCCATAATAAAAAAAACTCACACACAGCAGCCGCCCAAAAAATAAATAAATAAATCTAAATAAATAAATCAATATAAATAAATACATTTAAAATACATTTTTATTTATAGTGTAGATGTGCAGGGGGTCTCCGGAGCTGAACCACGTTGGTTTCAGGTCGGGGGACCCCCTGCTCCCCGAGATACAGGCCCCTTTATGAGGTGCCGGTATCCCTCTGCTTTTAAAGGTCCCGATCACGTGACCGCGACCTGTAAACCAAGCAGAGGGATACCGGCACCCCCTAAACGGGCCTGTATCTCGGGGAGCAGGGGGTCCCCGGACCTAAAACCACAGCGGTTCTGCTCTGGAGACCCTCTGCACATGTACAGTATAAATAAAACACATATATAAATAAAGAATCGTTCTTTACCTTAGCGGCTATGTGCTATGGTAACGAAGCAGCATTTCTGTATTTTAATAATATTGTACAGTGAGCAGGGGGTTCCCTGAGCCAGAAGTTAATGTTCAGGGAACCCCTGCTCCTGCACAATTTTATTAAAAATACAGAAATGCTGCTTCATTACCATAGCGTATAGCCGTTAAGGCAGAATAAACAATAAATACATTACATACATATTTTTAATGAGTGTTTTAAACCTCCCTGCCTTCACTGTAATCTATGTAAAATCCCCTCCCCCTATTGTGTGTTTTAAACTTCCCTGCCTTCACTGTAATCTATGTAAAAAAAACTCCCCTATTGTGTGTGAAGCTTCCCTGCCTTCACTGTAATCTATGTAAAACCCCCTCCCCCTATTGTGTGTTTTTAACCTCCCTGCCTTCACTGTAATCTATGTAAAAAAAACCCTCCTCCTATTGTGTCTGCTAAACTTCCCTGCTTTGACTAATCTGTGTAAGCCCCCCTCCCCCTATTGTGTCAGTTAAATCTGCCTGGCCTGTGTTTCTGTGAGTGCAGTGTACTGTATGTAAATGTGGGGAGGGGGATCCCGTGTAAATAACCACACCCACTACCCACGGCCCCTCCGCTGCTTGCTGCAAAACAGAGACAAAAATTAAAACATACAAAGTAATGTCCCCTAACCCCTTAATCACCATAGCGGTTATTAACCGCTACAGTCATTAAGGGGTTAACCCACCCTCACCCACCACTCAGGATGCCTACATACCCTCCCACACTAACCCCCCCCCCCCCCGTGAGGCCTAACCACCCAGTACCCACAAGGGAGGCCTACCCACATACCGTTGGGGAAACCCCCTGACCCCCCACCCCCAGTACCCACAATAAAAACAATACAGTGCCCCACAATAACCATCATTTATTAAATACATTACCCACCCCCTGTGCCCCCCCCATAAATACAAGATTTATTCTTTTACATACAGGGTTCATAACGCAGCCCCACGCGAGTCCCCGGTGGGCTGGCGGGGCACCTGGACAGACATACAGTTTACCAGCAGCCCTTTTTACACAGGTTCTGGAGGCCTGCTGGTGGGTCCCGCCAGCACCATGGCCCCCAGGTGGTCTCCTTGGGTCACCGTGGGCCACAATTGGGTCCCCACGGTAGGCCCGCGGATGTCTGGGAGCCCCGGGTCAGACCCACATGTGTCTGCGGGGCCTCGGGTGGTTCCTTCGGGGTTCTGGGGAACTCACGAGTGCTCACTATGGGTCCGCAGTGCCCCCACAGAAGTGGGACCACACATCATCATCCCCGCAGACAACGGGTCGGCGGTGCCCCCACAGATGTGAGACCACCGCTTCATCCCCGCATGTGTCACCCGTGGAACCACCAGCCTGATACCCTTGGGATACCCGAGGATACCCGCAGGTGGTCTCCAGAGGTCCCACGCAGAACCACGGAACCAACCCTGAATGTAAAAAAATAAACCTGGCCTATACATTCAATACATACACCCTCCCCCCCAACACCTACAGTACAATAATGTGCAAAATAACTATTATCCAGATATGGATAATAGATTAATTGCCCATTATTAAAAACATTAACTAGCATATACAAATAAATAAAGTACTACTGACCTCATCAATACGAAGTGTCCGTCGCCAGCAAAATCCTTGTCTTGCCCACAACATACATAGCAAATACAAAGCCAATACATTGCAATTACATTCAGATATCAATTAACCCCTTAAACACCTTATCAGATAATAACCGCAAAGGTGATTAAGGGGTTAAGACACAGTGGCCCGATACCCACCCTTCACCCATGAATTTGTACAGTGGCTTCTTCATGCAACTATATATATATATATACTGTATATATATACAGAGAGAGAGAGAGAGAGATACAGTATATATATATATATATATATATATATATATATATATATATATATATATATATACAGTATATACACACACATGATGAACCAATATACAAATACATGTAGAAGGGTTATCAAAACCATACTGTCCTACAAATAACACTGCTCCATAGAACTTCTCCATAGACACACTACATTAAAATCAATTTCCTTTAATAATCCCAACTGATTTTACAATCTAAATCATCACAATCCAATGAAAAGTCAGTGAAACACATCACATTCCAATATAAATGATGCATAAAATCTATGCACCATATACATTCTGCAAATGAATCAACCAAGTAAACAAAAATCAATTAGCAATCATTATTTACATCCCTAAACAATTCACACTCCATCCCGAACAATGAAACAATTAACTAATTCACGCCTGGAGCAGAACAATTTAGCCTGTGAAAAAATACAGTACCGACCAGAATACAACCTTTAAAACCAAGGCAACACACAATACAATACCAACGATTACATCTATCTAATTTTAAAATACTTTAAACACACAATAAAGCATAGCAGCATAGACAAATTAATTTAAAACACATCAAATCAAGCTTTTTAAACAACATCATTTCTTACCCTGTATGTATATATCTCTCTAGACATATATACATACATACATACAGTGGCAAGAAATGATATACCACAAAAAAAAAAATACACATGTTAAAAAAACTTTTGAAAAAATTAACAAGTTAAATAAAATACATTTCTTTAGTTCACTTACCATTACTTGCCCCCCACCGACTCCCGTTGCGCACCTAAAAAAACACATAGAATATCAACAAAAATGCATCACACAATAAACTTCACAGAATATATAAAAAAAAAATGTGAAAGTGCAAAAAAGTGTATAAAGAAAAGGTAAAGAGTCCAACCAGTCTTTATAAATCAGTCCATGAAAATTGTTGATAATTAGTGCTGGTGTGGGGGTCTTCGGCTGCTCTCAAATAGGATGAACCACATCCAAGATTACCTAGAAAAGAAAAAGAAGAGAGAGCGCACGCCCCATAGCGTAATACTGTTGATTTAATATTAAAAGGGAAGGGGGGGGGAAGAAATGCACTCACAGGAGTAAAATTCAATTAAAACATTGTGTGAATAATTCACCCCCATCCGGTCTCTGCACTGCAAACGTCCACAGATCTTGGCTCCCTCAGGGCTGCGTGGAGATGATACTGTTCACAGGAGGCCAGTGGTGTAGTTCGCTGACCAAGATTCATCCCATGTGGTTCCGTAAATCGCCTCTTCCACTTGAATGGCCGCAATGTAGATCTTGCGCTTCAATGCTGCCTCGTGCGCGTGCGCAGCGTCGCAATGACGTAATTGCGCAATTGGAATCCCTGACGCGTTTCGTCACCATAGGGCGACTTTCTCAAAGGGCTGAACAGTTAATATTTGTAGGAGTCTGTACCTACTACTACATATCCAGGTTTCTTACCTTTGTTTATCCTGGCATGATTTCTTCCGGACACAAGTTCTCTGCTTTGGGTATTTTATTCCAATTTTATTTTTCCACTAGTGCATACAATGTTCACAATTATTTCGTCGTCTTTTCTATACACTATTAAAAGTTTATTATTTTTGTTTTTATACTGCTAGTACGTTATGCTTTCATATCACTTATTGGTATATGGAGCAGCTAGTTGATTGAGCCATTCCTGGGGATATTCATTATTTTATTCCCTCCAATTTTGACCATGAATGCGTATTAGGCCGAGGCCCCGCTGCCTCAGTCATCGCGCCCACACTGCATGCAGGCGGCGCGTTGAGAGACAATTGACCGCTACCTGCGGTCTGTAGGGAGCTGGAGCGGGGGGGTGGGGGGACGTGGTTTGAGCGAAGGGCTGGAGCGGGGGGGGCGTGGTTTGAGTGAAGGGCTGGAGCAGGGGGCGTGGTTTGCGCGAAGGGCTGGAGCAGGGGGGTGGTTTGAGCGAAGGGCTGGTGCGGGGGTGTGTGGTTTGAGCGAAGGGCTGGAGCGGGGGGGGGGCGTGGTTTGAGTGGAGAGCTGCAGTGGGGGTCTCCCGGGCTGCAAGAGGGTACAGCGAGCCCCCACACATGCCCTCTGCTGCTCGCTCTCCGTGCTGTCCCCCCCCCCCACCACCCAGTCCGTTCGTCCGTCTGTCCCCCGGTCCCCCCCACACAACACACACCGCACACATATACACATACATACACACACACTTTCCCCCCTAGTTTTTGGAGGTGGGGGTAGCTCTGACACTCCAGCCCCCGGCGCTGATAGGCTCACCAGCGCACCACATGACGCGTCACCGCTCGGGATCGCAATTCTCTTGCATCCCCTGGCGGCTGACGCATCACAGCGCATAGTGAGCCTCGTCGGAAGGAGGCAGCAGGGACAGACAGGCAGGAGGTAAGGGGCTGGTGGCCCGCGCGCACGCAGCCGCGTGCGCTGCCTTCCGCAGCGGGTCCTCCGCCTTAAAGGGACTGCTGTGACCTCTCTGGTCACAATATCTGTGTCGATTATCAGTAGCTGTTGGAGAAAGCATTTTATTTATAAAATGTTTTATCAGGAAATAATAATTTGAGCGTTACATCTCGTTTTCAAGTATGTCCTAGATGTTAAGTATGTCAAGCATGGCTATAATGGTTGAAATTAGCTTATGTTTTCTAACTCCTCTTAATGGATTCCTGTAGAACAGCAAGCAGATTATACATCAGAGTATAACTGTTGTCTAAAACTTGTTAACAAAGTTTCGTTTTCAGTGTAATCATCAAATGAGCTAATTTTGGGATTTTTTTTCACTTTGTTTTCCTATTTTTCAGGACTACAAAAAAATTCTGGATGACCAAGTTCCTCATCTCCTCATTGATGTTCGACCACAGGCCGAAGTGGATATCTGTCAGTTGCCTCATTCTATTCGTATCCTTTAGTCGTTGATTAGCAAATGTCTTCAGTCTGAGAGAGTTTGTAAATACAGGCATACCCCGCATTAACGTACGCAATGGGACCGGAGCATGTATGTAAAGCGAAAATGTACTTAAAGTGAAACATTACCTTTTTCCCCACTTATCGATGCATGTACTGCACTGCAATCGTCATATATGTGCATAACTGATGTAAATAACGCATGTGTAACATGCTCTATAGTCTCCCCGCTTGCGCACAGCTTCGGTACAGGTAGGGAGCCGGTATTGCTGTTCAGGACGTGCTGACAGGCGCATGCGCGAGCTGCCGTTTGCCTATTGGGCGACATGTACTTACTCGCGAGTGTACTTAAAGTGAGTGTCCTTAAAGCGGGGTATGCCTGTACAGTATTTTTGTAGCGTGCAAAACATTACAACTTAAATAAAAACATCAAAATTCTGATATGATGTATAATCTGTAATAATAATATATAGCAGGGCCGTCCTTAGAGCAGCAAGGCAACCGCCTTGGGCCCGACGCCTTTGGGGTGCTCCACGCTCCTTCCTCTCCCTCCTCTCGACCCCGGGATCCAACTTTCACCCGATCGGAGGGGGAAGCTGTAGGAGGAACGCTGCTCCCCCCTCCTCACCCCTCCTCCAGCTTCCCCCTCCGATCGTGTTGAATTCCGGAACTGACAGGAGCAGGGAGCGCGGTGCCCCATGGCTGGCATAGAGAGGTAGGTTTGGGGGGTGGTAGTGTGTGGTGTGTGTTTTCTCTCCTCTTACTTTTTCTGGAGCTGGGCGCCTCTTGTAGTTTCACGTTGCCATGGTGACCGATGTCATATGACACGATATGACACCGCGACGTCATATGATGTTTACACGGGGAGGTGCTGCCAGCATGCCTGCTAAGGCCGTAGTTATACCAGAAATCGCTGGTGCCACCACGCAGCAATAAAACAATAAAATCCAATGAAAGCGCACATACCAGTAGCGACATAAGCGCCGTGACGAACTGCAAAGCTTCTGTCTCATGAAGAGATTTGAGATTTAGTTTTTCACAGGCGACTGCTGCGTCACATGATTTGCACGGTCAATCACAGTGCATCTTAAACAAAATAACTGGTCATGTCTCCTCTGCAGTAGTGCTACAAATCGCTTTTGCATGTGCACATGTCACCTAGCGACGTCGCTACGATAACGTCACTGGATCGCTCTGCAGTTTCTGGTATAATTGAGGCCTAAGGCTGGCCTAATATGTATAATGTTAGATGTAAAAGATTTCCTGTTCAGCGCCGCAGATGAAGCGGCAAAAGTCAGCGGTACTATGGGGCAGGTCCATGCTTCTGAATGGGACCCCCACAGCGCTAATCTGTCAGTGCCGTGGCATGAATACTTTAAGTCTTGTGACATCTGTATTGATGTTATACTGTACAAGATAAAGGCTACCGAATATATTTTTAAAGAAAATGGATATACTGTAACCGCTTCTGTTAATTATTTTAATGTGTATGTGGACCTTAATTATTTGTTAGAAATTTGAGATCAGATAGAATTTAATTGGAGAGTACCAGAAAATATTGTTTAGATAGGTCTAATCATTTCAGCTAATCACATTAATTGTACAATATCTATCGTTCCCTAAAATGAATTTCTTTTGAAAATGGGAAACCACCTTTTGAAATTTAACAAGCAAAAAAAGAGCAACATGGAAATGAAGTTCACGTCCGTTGTATTCCCATGTCATACATGGTGTTTATCCATATTAAACAAATGCTGAGATCAAGGTTATCTGCAGTCTTTGTCCATTGTAAATGTTTTCTTGGCAAAACAAGACAGGATAAACACATGTTAGTGTAATGAGCTTTACTAGCATTTCATGTCTCTCTTTTTCTTTCAACTTTAATTATTTTTCTATCAACTGAGTAAGACATACCGTTGAGTAGATTGGAAGAGAAAAATGATCAGTGGACAAGTTTTCTGAGGACCAAAATAGCTGAACTGAGTCATGTGAGAAATGAAGTGGCAAAAAGAGGTAAGTAACATTTTTGACAAAAGTTAATAAAAAAAATTAGCAAGTATCTCCCAGGTAACATAGGGCTAGATTCACTAAAGGCCGATAAATGAGAAAATTGTCATTCTCAGTGTTTGACTCCACATTTATTTATCAGCCTATTCATTAATACGATATCGCCAGCGGTAAAGCAGGGATGACAGGCTTTTAACTGCGGCAATATGTTGGCTATATTTTTAAAATAGTGTATGCAAATTAACATTCACATGAGTAATTCTGACTGTTACTACTTTACATGCTATTAACCTAACTCCGATATCTGGTAATATTGGGCTTATGCCAAAAAAATATTGCCGATTTGAATCACCTACCCCCAAGCTGGTGCTAGGGCTATTTTAACTATTTATGTGATTAGAATAAATATACTCAAGATAAGCTAAACAAAACAAGAATAGATTATATAATTACATCAAATAAACATTAACAACATTTTTACATATTGACCCATTGGTAGCCCAAATGACCAGCTAATCATGGTTAACACATGGCTAGCTGGCCACAAAGGGCTATATGGCACTGCCTTACTAACACCCATGGTAAACAAGGGTTAACCCCCATATTCTTTCCCTCCAGGGGCCTAACCACCCACCCCATGGCATCTACCCCCATTTTCCACCCCCATTATACTTGGCTCAAAACATCCCACACACCCCCATCTCTAGGAAAGGCTTATGGGCAGATCCACAGAGCTCTGTTAAATCAGGGCAAATAACATGATGTTACCATGTGAAATAATGTGATGTTGGGGAACAGACATTGGTTTCCCTGAGTTTAACGGGTATCTACAAAGCTAATTATATGCGACATCGTCCGTTAAAACCCTCATTAGCATATGGCTAACACGGCGGTAGGCCGTTTACGCCGCGATAAGACACCCCTATGCTAGCAGCCAGTAATGCTAGCCTGCACTAGCCATATTCTAAGGAAGATGTAATCTGCCTTTAATGTATATGTATATATGTAACAATGGAAAGAAAAAGAAAAGCGTCCCAACTCAGCACTCAAGTATACTCAGAACAAATATCAAAGAAAATTATGATTTATTTAACAGCACAAATAATCAAACATAAAATACAAAAAATATTAAAACAAACCCTGACATCCTCCTGTGCGCGGGTGGGTGACTGAGTGGGTGACTAAGTGGGTGCGCGAGTGGGCAACTGAGTGACTGGAAAACAGGAGCGGGGGGTGAAAGGCAAGAGCGGGGGGGGGGGAAAGGCAAGAGTGGGGAGGGTGAAAGGCAAGAGTGGGGGGGGTGAAAGGCAAGAGTGGGGGGCGGGGGTGAAAGGCAAGAGTGGGGGGCGGGGGTGAAAGGCAAGAGTGGGGGGGGGAAGGCAAGAGTGGGGGGGTGAAGGCAAGAGTGGGGGGGTGAAGGCAAGAGTGGGGGGGTGAAGGCAAGAGTGGGGGGGGGTGAAGGCAAGAGTGGGGGGGGGGGTGAAGGCAAGAGTGGGGGGGGGTGAAGGCAAGAGTGGGGGGGGTTGAAGGCAAGAGTGGGGGGGGTGAAGGCAAGAGTGGGTGGGGGTGAAGGCAAGAGTGGGGCAGGGTGAAGGCAAGAGTGGGGGGGGGGGTGAAGGCAAGTGTGGGGGGGTGAAAGGCAGGAGCGGGCGTGCGTGGTAGAGGCGGCAGCGGGAGAGAAGCGACGGCCGGAAGTGTCCGGCGTGCGGGAGAGGTGAGCGGCAGGGAGAGAAGCGACGGCCGGAAGTGTGCGGCGTGCGGCCGTGAGAGGTGTGCAGCAGGGAGAGAGGCGACGGCCGGAAGTGTATGCGGGCGGAGATGAGACTGCTTGGAGTGGTGGTGTGAGGGGCTGGGGCAGTGTATGTGAGGCGGCGGTGAGAGGGGCTGATGGTGCGGTTCGAGGGCGGGTGGTAATGCGGGTGTGAGGGACTGATCCGGCGGGGGTGCGGATGGAGGTTGCGGCCCGGGTGGGTTTCAGCGGCAGATGGCGGGCCGGGTGTGAGGTGCGGCTGGGGGGGTTGCAGGGGCGCTCGTTAAGGAGGAGAATCTGCGGCTGCACTGCGCTCAGAGAGGCCTGCGGTGTAGCCGTGGAGGGCGGGACACCCGGGGGGGGGGGGCGAGGTACACCGGCCAATGAGAGCCGTGGGGGGGTGAGACACGGGGGGGGGGTGAGCCAATGAGAGCCGTGGGAGGGCGGCGGCCCATGGACCGACGGACCAATCAGATTGCCCCTAGACACAGGGAACACAGGGACATACAATGGTTTAAAAAAAAAACAATATATATATATATATATATATATATATATATATATATACATATAATAATATAAACCCCTTCATGGCCACTATAGCTTCTAAGGGTGGGTGGGATGGGGGTAGCGGCCCAGGGGTCGGTGGTTAGGTGTCATACATTTAATTTTATTCAGAGTATAATTCAACTGTTATCCCTACAAGGGAGAGAAAAAGATCATTTGTAAAGGAAAATCTAAAGAATGGCTGGATACAGGTCATTCAAGTACATTTTTATTTAGTGTGTGAAAAGTTTGTTTTGATGGAATTCTGTTGCACATTTGATTGAATTTTATGCCTGGGTGCATTTATTTAGGAATCACATAATATTTATGCTAGATACATGAAAATGATGTAGTGATGCAGCAGTCATTTATTATATCAAGGTCATATATGTTCATATTTATGCTTTTAAATACGATTATGTGGTTATTTCGTACTTCTTAGACTAGACCATTGTTGCGCATACTGGGCGGTGCAACATTTTCTAAGGGGCGCGCCAAACCGAGCCCTGCACTCTTCCGCAAAACATTTAGATTGAGTCCCGGGGGAGAAAGCGGGGCCTCTGTAACTTTGTCTTACCTTCTATCCGGCTTCTTCTCCTGCATCTTCTGATAGTGACAATGCATCGCCATGACAACGCATTGTCAAATGGTGACTCGATGTCGCAGAGGAGGAGATGCCGGAGAGCAGGTAAGAGGGTAGGTGGGGCGCGACATAAAATTTTTTCGCACCCATGGACTAGACCGTTTATTGTAGAAAAGTATACTCTGCACGTAAAGTTGCATTGAATTAAAATAAATAATAATAATTACAGGGTTGAATTAGGGGGTCTTAGAAGCAGAACTGTGTTTTCAGCTCCAGGACCCCCTGCTTCCAGAGGTACTTTCCTCGGTAGGGGTACCGGTATCCCGGCATTCAGTGCCTAACATAATGGCGGCTTTAAATGTCTTGCGTCAGACCGGCCAATAGGAAGCCGTGACATCATCCGTTGTGGCTTCCTATTGGTCTGTGTGAGCAGAACATTTAAACTTCAAAGGGATACCGGCACCCCTATGGAGGTAAGTATCTGTGGAAGCAGAGGGTACCCGGAGCTAAAACAACACAGTTCAGCTCTGGAGACCCCCTGCTTCAATCTTATAACTAAGTTATAATTTAAACGCAATGCAGCATGTTCTGCATCTTTAACGTCTTTTTGTTTTTAAAGTCATCTCATTTAATATTAGTAATTATGGTTGTTTATTAAAATGTAATAACTAGTAGTGTCATTGTTACAAATAATGAGCATTTATCAGCACTGCTCACTGTCTATAAGAGCGAATGGCCTTTATTGAGAATTGACAGTTAGTGCAATTTAGTGAACAAACTCATCCATCCCCCTAAAAATGCAATTTAGTATTAACACATGTTAATACTACTTACTCTCATGTGTTTATTTGTTTCAGTGATTGTGATATGCAAACTTGGAAATGATTCACAAAAGGCTGTGAAAATATTGCAAGAATTTTCTGGAAAAGAAGTAGAGTTGTTAGAAGCTCAAGATGTTCAAGGTGGACTAATGTCTTGGTCTAATAAAATTGATCCCACTTTCCCTCAATATTAAGATTTGAACTTGTACAATGAATAAAAAATATATATTCTATAACTATATATTGATTTGCATGTTTAGTTAAATAAAAGTTGTAGGACTTTTGTACATTTATTTTACTTTTTGAAAGCTTGTTCACAAATAAAGATAACGGGTGAGGTGTGCCAACGTCAAGAAAGTGCAAATAGAAGTGGCAATAGAATAGTAGAATATAGAATAGTTTTGTGCCATTGCTCCATTTTCTGCTCGCATTTGCGTCAAATGTATAAGTATTTCAACACAAATTGTTAGCCAGAAAAGTTTGTTGCCTCTGACCTGGCGGATTTTTTTTTACACAAATGCAAGATACAAGAGTGACTCAGAGTTTGCTACATCTCATTGTATAGCAAATAAAAATACCACTTGTGAGCATATTCATATGTTTCAGACAGGTCTGCAACCCTGCTTTTCACCATTATCTCTTAGCATACAATGCTTCCACTCCAGCCAGGCATTCTGGGAAATTACACAAATGAGCACTCTGTGTCACTGTGGCAGGACAGCCTGTAGGCAAGGTCAGACATTAGTCCACACATGCAGTTTCAGGGTAAACCAAATGTTGAGTGGTTTTATTTCTCCACAACACAATTAAACATTTGGGCACACTGTCCCCTTAAGGCAAAACAAAACTCATAAAAAGAACGCCTACTCCCTATAGGGAGATCTTGCTAAACACTGCAGGCCCTATCTATCGGGCTGGCTGGCTTTGTCCAGTTCCCAACCAATAAACATGTATCACAATGGTTATGAAACAATATGAATGTCATTACTGTATCTTTGGTAGGAAATCTTTCTGGAAATGCGCTTGCACAGAACAGCTCTTTAGTTTGTCAGTCTCCTACTACAAGCATTAGCCTCCTTAACAAGCTGGTTGTCAGCTACTAAAGGTTAGTGATAAATGTGCTCCAGTGCACGATCCGTTAAACTTATAGGAAATTAATACATAGTGGGCCTAGTGAGATGATGATGTTGTTTTTGTGGGGCCAAAGTATCCCTGAGGATGGGGTTAGCAAAGAAGCCCCTATGTGATCCTCAGTGGGATGGTTCCCCTACTGACAAAGCAATTGACAAAATAAATAGATTACTCACATATAGCCCGATCTGTGTCCTGTGAGACGTGCTGCCAAGTGAATTGCTGCTGAAATGTAGAACGAGAACTGGCGCACAGTCAAAGAGTGGGTCCCAGGATGGATAAAAAAAATTCCTTTATTAATCCATAAAACAAACAGAGGTGATAAAGAGTACGGGTGTACACGAA
The DNA here is from genome assembly GCF_040206685.1 of Ascaphus truei. NCBI lineage: Eukaryota > Metazoa > Chordata > Amphibia > Anura > Ascaphidae > Ascaphus > Ascaphus truei. The sequence goes on along the minus strand of NC_134486.1, from coordinate 207,492,976 downwards.
ACGCGTAGGAGGGTGCTCACCTCCGTTTGTTTTATGGATTAATAAAGGAATTTTTTTTCATCCATCCTGGGACCCACTCTTTGACTGTGCGCCAGTTCTCGTTCTACATGTTAGTTGTCAGCTGTCAGCTTACTTCCTGATTGCCCAGCTATTCTTACTGGGCTAACCTTCTGAGTGCTGGTTGATGGACTCAGATGTATGTTTGCCAGTCATAATTATCAGTACCTGACTTCACCCTGTCACAGTAACCTTTTGCTTCTTGTCCATTTTAAGATGGATCTCTATAAGCATTTGCCTGCTGTATTACACAACTTTTCAGCACTGCCTGGGTTAAGACGCATAGCCAGTAAACCCACCCACTGACAGCTGTTTCGACCTTTTGGGTCTCATCAGTGTGAGGCTGGTTAAACTGGCTTTGCAAAGTGAAGCAGGAAGAGGTTTCAACCACACATTAAATAAGTTATGGTGGGTAAAAAAAGGGACAAAAACCCTGATTAGAATCGGTGTCATGTAAATCCTCCCTAACTCCTCCAACTGTCATTACCCAAATCACAATTTGTCGCAAAAATTGGAGCAAAGACCTTGATCCATTAACGCAGTGAGACGCATGATGAAAATTACAAAATTTGCGTCAAATTTGCTGAAACATCACCCCATAGTATCAGACTTCAATGTTTACATTCCCTTTATCTTTAGAAGACACAATTTCTACCTACTGAACCCTTACATTTACATAAGCAGATCCCATATAGAAGCCATACATATATACTGTATTAGTCAAATAGAAATACACTAGATGGCAAAATATAAACATAAATAAAAGGTAAAAAAAACAATAAAAATGTCACATACATTAGAGCTACAATAATTTCCCACATCTGTAAGAATATAGCAACCTGTGAGTGTATAACTTCAAAAGATAATGTATGTACTATAAATGTTCATCATTGTTTTACACAATAACAAACCAGCCAATATCTTGAGAGGTATAACACAGTGATCATCAGAGGAAAGACACCAGAATATACTAATATATCAACGTAGCAAACTCTTTGAAGTATAAGTACATTTTTGGATTTGTTTACTGTTGCTTAGCAACCTTACACTCCATTTTTATGCCGATGCCGCTATCTTGATGTTCACTTTAGGGCCGTTCTATACTGCTGGGGCGTGCTACGCCGTGCGCGTGCACGGCAGTTATAGATTACTCACATTACTGAGGTCAGCCAGCCCTTCTATACAAGGGCCGCGCGCGCGCACGGTGGGGAGCAGACAGCGGTGAAGACGGGGAAAAGATGATTTTGCGCTGCTCCCGGCGCTCAAATGTGTGGATGTGTGTTTGTATGGATGTGTGTGTGTGTGTGTGTGTATTGTGTCAATGATTGCACAAATAAAATAAAAAAATATAAAACGTTTTTTTCTTTAAATTTTTTTTATTTGTTACTTATTCACTCACACAACCCATGCACACACATATACTCACACACACATACATAGTACCTGCAGCTCCCGGCTCGATAACAGGGAAAAGCATGCGGTGCGCGCACGGCCGCAACCTGTATAGAACGGCCCTTAGATCAGTGTTTCTCAACCAGGGTGCTGGGAAATCCTGGTGTGCCGCATTTCTCTGCTAAGTGTGCCACAGCCCCAGGGGAGAAACTCGTCTGGCTGCTCAGTGGTCACCTCCCGATTGCAGCGTAGTGGCTGCAATCCGCCTCTCAGCCCTGGCACAGCGGAGAGAGAAGAGCCTTTTCATTTCCAGACAGTACCTGACATGTTTGAGGTGGGACGAAAGAGGGAAGGAGTAAGGTCTTTCTGTGGGGAGCAGAGAGTGATGGCTTTGTGCAGCGGTGGGGATGATTGTAATGGCTTTTTATGGGGGATGGGAAGGTATGTGTTATGAGCATGAAAAGTGGGGGTGAAGGATGTTTAGGATTAAGAAATGGGGTGAGTGTGCTGTGTGAGAAGGGATAAATGTAGAATGTGTGTGTAGTAAAGAGGTGAGTAAGATGCATGAGGGTGAATGTGGAGTGTGTTAGAACAGGGTGGGTGTGCTGCATTGTACGTGGAGAGGATGAGCGAGAGCTGAAGAGCATGAGTGCCCTGAGACTTTAAAAACCCTTCAGGGGCGACCCTGCTGGAAAAAGGTTGAGAACCACTGCTTGAGGGTATGTGCAGTATTCTAGTGTTGGCCACTCTGCCTCTGTTTGACTTCGTTATGGTCCATAATGGGAGGGAAACGTTGACATGTAGTAGATCACTGATGTTCATGTCATAGGTGCTTGCCCCAAATATATGTATCATAAATATATGTATTAAATTTGCCCCAATAATACCTTTCCCCATGACTGCATATAGTCATGATTCTCCTGATAAACCATGACAATATTAAACTGCTACAAATTTTTCCACTGCTCCAAGAATATAGGAGTCCATCTAACCACTCTTCTTGTCGTACACCCAAAGAAAGTTCATTGAGCTACGCCAGTAGCCATTTTGAACAGCACTTTAGCTATGTCCCTGTAATTTATTAAAAGTCATGCTTTGAGACCAGGTTTTGCCCTTATGCTACAGGGGAGGTTTCTGCCATCCTTAATAATAATAATAATAATATTTAAAACCAGAGACATAACATAAAACACAGACAAAGCTCAGTGCACATCCAGAAAAACTTATATACGGTACAGTGCCTAAATATACATGTATAAATAACTAATAAATAAAATGGTCTTTTAGTTTAACATTTTGGCCAAATTGTTGTAAGCCCTTGAGCCAAACTTCACGGCAGACCACGTTTCAAGGGTCCCTACACTAATATAAATTCTTAATAACCTGTGCATTGCCAGGAAGAATGATTTATAATAAATCTGTCAATATAAGTTGCAAAAGTTCTAAGTCTGATTGAAGCTTTTATTAACCTGTACATTACCAGGAAAAGCACTCTGTAATAGATTTGTCACAATCACACTGCATGCAGGCAAGTTCCCCTGATAGTTGGAGATGCCATGGAGTGAGCTTTTAACCATTTAAATGTGGGAGGGAGTGAGCTTCAATTGGATAGGAGGTTGCCACCCTCCAAAACAGCCAAGACTAGCTGCACAAGAATTATAAAACATACAGAACACCTACAAGCTCAAATTGAACCCCCAAAATACCCACAACATATATATAAGCATATAAGTTTCACAGAGGAGTGCTACTGAGCATGGCAATATATATTTAAAACCAGAGACATAACATAAAACACAGACAAAGCTCAGTGCACATCCAGAAAAACTTATATACGGTACAGTGCCTAAATATACATGTATAAATAACTAATAAATAAAATGGTCTTTTAGTTTAACATTTTGGCCAAATTGTTGTAAGCCCTTGAGCCAAACTTCACGGCAGACCACGTTTCAAGGGTCCCTACACTAATATAAATTCTTAATAACCTGTGCATTGCCAGGAAAAGCTTCTGATTGAAGCTTTTATTAACCTGTACATTACCAGGAAAAGCACTCTGTAATAGATTTGTCACAATCACACTGCATGCAGGCAAGTTCCCCTGATAGTTGGAGATGCCATGGAGTGAGCTTTTAACCATTTAAATGTGGGAGGGAGTGAGCTTCAATTGGATAGGAGGTTGCCACCCTCCAAAACAGCCAAGTCTAGTGTTAAACTAAAAGACCATTTTATTTATTAGTTATTTATACATGTATATTTAGGCACTGTACCGTATATAAGTTTTTCTGGATGTGCACTGAGCTTTGTCTGTGTTTTATGTTATGTCTCTGGTTTTAAATATATATTGCCATGCTCAGTAGCACTCCTCTGTGAAACATATATGCTTATATATATGTTGTGGGTATTTTGGGGGTTCAATTTGAGCTTGCTAATAATAATAATAGCATGTTCTTGTATAGTGCTACTAGTTTTATGTAGAGCTTATCAAAGATATTTTGCAGGCACAGGTCCCTGCCCTGTGGAGCTTACAATCTATGTGTTTGGTGCCTGAGGCACAGGGAGATAAAGTGACTTGCCCATGGTCACAAGGAGCAGACACTAGGAAATGAACCAGGTTCCCCTGCTTCAAACTCAGTGCTAGTCAGTGTCTTTACTCACTGAGCCACTCCTTGAGCGCAGGTTCAGATTCCTGCTTTACTGTTTGCCACTTGCACTGCCCATTCGGGCCTTGTACGTTTCACAGGCATAGTGTGCACTTGGAGTCTGAAGTGAGAGAGGGAGACCAGGTATTTGCACCTTTTTACAGGATCATTCACTGAGCAAATCAAGATAGTAAAACAAATTGTCATTTATTCCATAGAAACAGACGTACACACAGTGGATTACAAAATACAAGAGAAAACACACTTACTAGGGGGCTGCGCTAAAAAAAAACTAGACTTTCCTGTGTGAAATAAGAGGTAAAACAAAGTCTTTAGGTTGACCGGGACTTGTCCTGAAATGTCCTGGAAATCATATCGGCGTGAAGTCCCTGACGCCACCGCTGTGTCTGCTCCGGAGCTTCCAAAATCCCTTGACCAGGAGATCGTACCAAACATCCATATGAATGGACCACCCCCCACTACTGTTGCCTTTTACAAAACTCAGTGGAAGTACTGTATTCTAGGTGATAATGGTGAAAAACAGGGTTGCAGACTTGTCTGAGACATGTGAATGTGCACACAAGTAAAATAATAGCAGCCAGCCTATCTTCCTGGTCAAGATACCGTATGAGTTTGCCTGATTAATCTTTTCTGCTGTCTTTTTTCTACCTCTTCATTTTGGCACCTGGCTTGTTTCTTTTTTCCATTGTTTTAGCAAATTTCTAGTCTGGGGACCATGGTTCCCAGATCTTGTCAAATTGATAAGGTGACCATTTGTCCCGATTTTGCCAGGACAGTCCCATTTTTTTCTGCCCTGTCCCGGTTTCAAGTCCGTCCCGGAAATGTCCCAGTTTTTGTCCCTGGTCCCGGTATTGCGGGAAAGCGGCGGTGAGGAGAATGCGGCGGCGGTGAGGAGAATGCGGCGGCCGGTAAGTATTTTCTATGTGTGTGTGTGTGTATGAATGAATGCTGCTGGGGGGATTGAATAAGGAGAATGCCGGGGGCGGGACTTAGAATGCCGGCCGACCGGCCGGCCCGCAGGGGATTGGTCGCAGGTCAGAGGAAGCCGGGGGCGGGGCTTCCACTTTGTGCAGAGCACACGGGACTGTGTGTCTGTTTTCCCGCTCCTGACTCCTGTCGGCTGCGCGGTGAGTGTCCCCCTTCTTTCCCGGGTCCCAGCCAGGGGGGGGTAATAGGAGGTGGTAGCGGGGGTGCGCCTGCCTTTGTACCACCTTGTACCTTTGCCCCCCGGCACTCCCACCTTTGTCCCCCGGTGCTCTCACCTTTGTCCCCCGGCGCTCCCACCTTTGCACCCCGGCGCTCCCACCTTTGCCCCCCCGGCGCTCCCACCTTAGCCCCCCGGCACTCCCACCTTAGCCCCCCGGTGCTCCCACCTTTGTCTCCCGGCACACACACCATTGCCCCCGGCGCTCCAACCTTTGTCCCTCGGCGCTCCCACCTTTGCCCCCCCGGCGCTCCCACCTTTGTCCCCCCGGCGCTCCCACCTTTGCCTCTCCTGGCGCTCACTTCCCTCCGTCCCCTTGGTGCGGGAGATGGGCTCGGAGGCGGTCAGTGGTGGCTTCGCGGTCGCGGGCGGTGCAGGGGCTGGTGGGCGGTGCAGGGGGAGGCAGTGTGTATCAGTGTGTGTATCAGTGTGTGTGTGTATCAGTGTGTGTGTGTATTAGTGTGTGTGTATCAGTGTGTGTGTATCAGTGAGTGTGTATCAGTGTGTGTGTGTCTATCAGTGTGTGTGTATCAGTGTGTGTGTGTGTGTGTGTGTGTGTGTGTGTGTGTGTGTGTGTGTGTGTGTGTGTGTGTGTGTGTGTGTGTGTGTGTGTGTGTGTGTTAGTGTGTGTGTGTATCAGTGTGTGTGTGTGTGTGTGTGTGTGTGTGTGTGTGTGTGTGTGTGTGTGTCTGTGTGTGTGGGTGTGTATCTGTGTGGGTGTGTATCTGTGTGGGTGTGTGTATCTGTGTGGGTGTGTGTATCTGTGTGGGTGTGTGTATCAGTGTGTGTATGTGTGTGTGTGTATTAGTGTATGTGTGTGTATCAGTGTATGTGTGGGTGTTTGTGTGTGTATCAGTGTGTGTGTATCAGTGTGTATCAGTGTGTGTGTGTGTGTATCAGTGTATGTGTGTGTATATCAGTGTGTGTGTGTGTGTGTGTGTGTGTGTGTGTGTCAGTGTGTGTGTGTGTGTGTGTGTGTGTATGTGTGTGTATCAGTGTGTGTGTGTGTGTGTGTGTGTATCAGTGTGTGTGTGTGTGTGTGTGTGTATCAGTGTGTGTATGTGTGTGTGTGTGTATCAGTGTGTGTGTGTGTGTGTGTGTGTGTGTGTGTGTGTGTGTGTGTGTGTGTGTGTGTTTCAGTGTGTGTGTATCAGTGTGTGTATAAGTGTGTGTGTATCAGTGTGTGGGTGTGTGTATCTGTGTGTGTGTGTGTGTATCTGTATGGGTGGGTGTATCTGTGTGGGTGGGTGTATTTGTGTTGGTGTGTGTATCAGTGTGTGTGTATCAGTGTGTATCAGTGTGTGTGTGTGTGTATCAGTGTATGTGTGTGTATATCAGTGTGTGTGTGTGTGTGTGTGTGTGTGTGTGTGTGTGTGTGTGTGTGTGTCAGTGTGTGTGTGTGTGTGTGTGTGTGTGTGTGTGTGTGTGTGTGTATGTGTGTGTATCAGTGTGTGTGTGTGTGTGTGTGTGTGTATCAGTGTGTGTGTGTGTGTGTGTGTATCAGTGTGTGTGTGTGTGTATCAGTGTGTGTGTGTGTGTGTGTGTGTGTATCAGTGTGTGTGTGTGTGTGTGTGTTTCAGTGTGTGTGTGTATCAGTGTGTGTATAAGTGTGTGTGTATCAGTGTGTGTGGGTGTGTGTATCTGTGTGTGTGTGTGTGTGTGTATCTGTGTGGGTGGGTGTATCTGTGTGGGTGGGTGTATTTGTGTTGGTGTGTGTATCAGTTGGTGGGTGTCTCGCTCACCCTCTCCGTCTCACTCACCGTCTCCCTCACCCTCTCCGTCTCCCTCACCGTTTCCCTCACCATCTCCCTCACCCTCTCCGTCTCCCTCACCCTCTCCGTCTCCCTCACCCTCTCCGTCTCCCTCACCCTCTCCCTCACCCTCTCCGTCTCCCTCACCCTCTCCGTCTCCCTCTCCCTCTCCATCTCCCTCTCCCTCTCTGTCACCCTCTCCGTTACCCTCACCGTCTCCCTCACTCTCTCCGTCTCCCTCACCCTCTCCGTCTCCCTCACCCTCTCCGTCTCCCTCACCCTCTCCCTCACCCTCTCCCTCACCCTCTCCCTCTCCCTCACTCTCTCCCTCACCCTCTCCGTAACCCTCACCGTCTCCCTCACCCTCTCCGTCTCCCTCACCCTCTCTGTCTCCCTCACCATCTCCGTCTCCCTCACCCTCTCTGTCTCCCTCACCGTCTCCCTCTCCGTCTCCCTCACCCTCTCCCTCACCCTCTCCCTCACCCTCTCCGTCTCCCTCACCCTCTCCGTCTCTGTCTCCCTCACCCTCTCCGTCTCTGTCTCCCTCACCCTCTCCCTCACCCTCACCCTCTCCGTCTCCCTCTCTGTCTCCCTCAACCTCTCCCTCACCCTCTCGTATCCCTCGTCCTCTCCGTCTCCCTCACCGTCTCCCTCTCCCTCACCCTCTCCGTCACCCTCTCCCTCACGCTCTCTGTCTCCCTCACCCTCACCCTGCCTGTCTCCCTCTCCCTGTCTCCCTCTCCCTGTCTCCCTCACGCTATTCGTCTCCCTCACCCTCACCCTCTCCATCTCCCTCTCCATCTCCCTCACCCTCTCGTCTCCCTCACCCTCTCCGTCTCCCTTACCCTCTCCCTCACCCTCTCCCTCAGCCTCTCCGTCTCCCTCACCGTCTCCGTCTCCCTCACTGTCTCCCTCACTGTCTCCCTCACCGTCTCCCTCACCCTCTCCCTCTCCATCTCCCTCTCCGTCTCCCTCTCTGTCTCCCTCTCCATCTCCCTCTCCGTCTCCCTCACCATCTCCGTCTCCCTTTCCGTCTCCTTCTCCATCTCCCTCTCTGTCTCCCTCTCCCTCTCTGTCTCCCTCTCCCTCTCTATCTCCCTCTCTGTCTCCCTCTCTGTCTCCCTCTCCCTCACTGTCTCCCTCTCCCTCCCTGTCTCCCTCCCTGTCACTTCCCTCCATCCCCTTGGTGCGGGAGATGGGCTCGGAGGCAGGCAGTGGTGGCTGCGTGGTCGCGGGCGGTGCAGGGGCTGGCGGGCTGTGCGGGGGGAGGCAGTGTGTATCAGTATGTGTATCAGTGTGTGTATCAGTGTGTGTGTGTATCAGTGTGTGTGTGTATCAGTGTGTGTGTATCAGTGTGTGTGTGTCTATCAGTGTGTGTGTATCAGTGTGTGTGTGTGTATCAGTGTGTGTGTATCAGTGTGTGTGTGTGTATCAGTGTGTGTGTGTATCAGTGTGTGTGCATCTGTGTGTGTGTGTGTGTGTGTGTGTGTGTATCTGTGTGTGTGTGTGTATCTGTGTGTGTATGTCAGTGGGTGTGCATCTGTGTGGGTGGGTGTATCTGTGTGGGTGTGTGTATCTGTGTGGGTGTGTGTATCAGTGTGTGTATGTGTGTGTGTGTATTAGTGTATGTGTGTGTATCAGTGTATGTGTGTGTGTGTGTGTGTGTGTGTGTGTATCAGTGTGTGTGGGTGTGTGTATCTGTGTGTGTGTGTATCTGTGTGTGTGTGTGTGTATCTGTGTGGGTGGGTGTATTTGTGTTGGTGTGTGTATCAGTTGGTGGGTGTCTCCCTCACCCTCTCCGTCTCACTCACCGTCTCCCTCACCCTCTCCATCTCCCTCACCGTTTCCCTCACCGTCTCCCTCACCCTCTCCGTCTCCCTCACCCTCTCCGTCTCCCTCACCCTCTCCGTCTCCCTCACCCTCTCCGTCTCTCTCACCCTCTCCCTCACCCTCTCCGTCTCCCTCACCCTCTCCGTCTCCCTCTCCCTCTCTGTCACCCTCTCCGTTACCCTCACCGTCTCCCTCACTCTCTCCGTCTCCCTCACCCTCTCCGTCTCCCTCTCCGTCTCCCTCACCCTCTCCGTCTCCCTAACCCTCTCCCTCACCCTCTCCCTCACCCTCTCCCTCTCCCTCACTCTCTCCCTCACCCTCTCCGTAACCCTCACCGTCTCCCTCACCCTCTCCATCTCCCTCACCCTCTCCGTCTCCCTCATCATCTCCGTCTCCCTCACCCTCTCCGTCTCCCTCACCATCTCCCTCTCCGTCTCCCTCACCCTCTCCCTCACCCTCTCCGTCTCCCTCACCCTCTTCGTCTCTGTCTCCCTCACCCTCTCCGTCTCTGTCTCCCTCACCCTCTCCCTCGTCCTCTCCGTCTCCGTCTCCCTCACCCTCTCCGTCACCCTCTCCCTCACGCTCTCTGTCTCCCTCACCCTCACCCTGCCTGTCTCCCTCTCCCTGTCTCCCTCTCCCTGTCTCCCTCAACCTATTCGTCTCCCTCACCCTCTCCCTCACCCTCTCCATCTCCCTCTCCATCTCCCTCACCCTCTCGTCTCCCTCACCCTCTCCGTCTCCCTCACCCTCTCCGTCTCCCTTACCCTCTCCCTCACCCTCTCCCTCTCCCTCAGCCTCTCCGTCTCCCTCACCGTCTCCGTCTCCCTCACTGTCTCCCTCACTGTCTCCCTCACTGTCTCCCTCACCGTCTCCCTCACCCTCACCCTCTCCCTCTCCGTCTCCCTCTCCGTCTCCCTCTCTGTCTCCCTCTCCGTCTCCCTCACCATCTCCGTCTCCCTTTCCGTCTCCTTCTCCATCTCCCTCTCTGTCTCCCTCTCCCTCTCTGTCTCCCTCTCCCTCTCTGTCTCCCTCTCTGTCTCCCTCTCTGTCTCCCTCTCCCTCACTGTCTCCCTCTCCCTCCCTCCCTCCCTCCCTGTCACTTCCCTCCATCCCCTTGGTGCGGGAGATGGGCTCGGAGGCAGGCAGTGGTGGCTGCGCGGTCACGGGCGGTGCAGGGGCTGGCGGGCGGTGCGGGGGGGAGGCAGTGTGTATCAGTATGTGTATCAGTGTGTGTATCAGTGTGTGTGTGTATCAGTGTGTGTGTGTATCAGTGTGTGTGTATCAGTGTGTGTGTGTCTATCAGTGTGTGTGTGTATCAGTGTGTGTGTGTGTATCAGTGTGTGTGTATCAGTGTGTGTGTGTGTGTATCAGTGTGTGTGTGTGTATCAGTGTGTGTGCATCTGTGTGTGTGTGTGTGTGTGTGTGTGTGTGTGTGTGTGTGTGTGTGTGTGTGTGTGTGTGTGTATCTGTGTGTGTGTGTATCTGTGTGTGTGTGTGTCAGTGGGTGTGTGCATCTGTGTGGGTGTGTGTATCAGTGTGTGTGTGTGTTTCAGTGTGTGTGTGTATCAGTGTGTGTATCAGTGTGTGTGTGTATCAGTGTTTGTGGGTGGGTGTGTATCAGTGTGTGTGGGTGTGTGTATCTGTGTGGGTGTGTGTATCTGTGTGGGTGTGTGTATCTGTGTGGGTGGGTGTATCTGTGTTGGTGTGTGTATCAGTTGGTGGGTGTCTCCCTCACCCTCTCCCTCACCGTCTCCCTCACCCTCTCCGTCTCCCTCACCCTCTCCGTCTCCCTCACCATTTCCCTCACCCTCACCGTCTCCCTCACCCTCTCCGTCTCCCTCACCCTCTCCGTATCCCTCACCCTCTCCGTATCCCTCACCCTCTCCGTCTCCCTTTCCCTCACCCTCTCCGTCTGCCTCACCCTCTCCGTCTCCCTTACCCTCTCCCTCACCCTCTCCCTCTCTGTCACCCTCTCCGTCACCCTCTCCGTAACCCTCACCGTCTCCGTCTCCCTCACCCTCTCCGTCTCAATCACCCTCTCCATCTCCCTCACCCTCTCCGTCTCCCTCTCCGTCTCCCTCACCCTCTCCCTCACCCTCACCCTCTCCCTCACCCTCTCCCTCACCCTCACCCTCTCCATCACCCTCTCCGTAACCCTCTAGTATCACAGTAACCCTACTGTCTCCGTCTCCCTCACCCTCTTCGTCTCCCTCACCCTCTCCGTCTCCCTCACCCTCTCCGTCTCCCTCACCCTCTCCGTCTCCCTCACCCTCTCCCTCTCCGTCTCCCTCACCCTCTCCCTCACCCTCACCCTCTCAGTCTCCCTCACCCTCTCCGTCTCCGTCTCCCTCACCGTCTCCCTCTCTGTCTCCCTCACCCTCTCCCTCACCCTCTCCCTCACCCTCTCCGTCTCGCTTACCCTCTCCGTCTCCCTCACCCTCTCCGTCTTCCTCACCCTCTCCCTCACCCTCACCCTCTCCGTCTCCCTCACCCTCTCCGTCTCCCTCGCCCTCTCCGTCTCCCTTGCCCTCTCCATCTCCCTCACACTCTCCCTCACCCTCTCCATCTCCCTCACCGTCTCCGTCTCCCTCACCGTCTCCCTCACCGTCTCCCTCACCCTCTCCCTCTCTGTCTCCCTCTCTGTCTCCCTCTCCATCTCCCTCTCTGTCTCCCTCTCCGTCTCCCTCACCATCTCCGTCTCCCTCTCCGTCTCTGTCTCCCTGTCTGTCTCCCTCTCTGTCTCCCTCTCCCTCTCTCTCTCTGTCTCCCTCTCCCTCTCTGTCTCCCTCTCCCTCTCTGTCTCCCTCTCCCTCTCTGTCTCCCTCTCCCTCTCTGTCTTCCTCTCTGTCTCCCTCTCCCTCGCTCTTTCTGTCTCCCTCTCTGTCTCCCTCTCCCTCTCCGTCTCCCTCACACTCTCCGTCTCCCTCACCCTCTCCCTCACCCTCTCCGTCTCCCTCACCCTCTCCGTCTCCCTCACTATCTCCGTCTCTGTCACCCTCTCCATCACCCTCTCCGTCACCCTCTCCGTAACCCTCACCGTCTCCGTCTCCCTCTCCCTCTCCGTCTCCCTCACCCTCTCCGTCTCCCTCTCCCGTACCCTCTCCCTCACCCTCTCCCTCACCCTCTCCGTCTCGCTCACCCTCTCCGTCTCCCTCACGCTCTCCGTCTTCCTCTCCCTCTCCCTCACCCTCACCCTCTCCGTCTCCCTCACCCTCTCCGTCTCCCTCGCCCTCTCTGTCTCCCTCGCCCTCTCCCTCACCCTCTCCATCTCCCTCACCATCTCCGTCTCCCTCACCGTCTCCCTCACCGTCTCCCTCACCCTCTCCCTCTCTGTCTCCCTCTCTGTCTCCCTCTCCGTCTCCCTCTCTGTCTCCCTCTCCGTCTCCCTCACCATCTCCGTCTCCCTCACCATCTCCGTCTCCCTCTCCGTCTCTGTCTCCCTGTCTGTCTCCCTCTCTGTCTCCCTCTCCCTCTCTCTCTCTGTCTCCCTCTCACTCTCTGTCTCCCTCTCCGTCTCCGTCTCCCTCTCTGTCTCCCTCTCCCTCTCTGTCTCCCTCTCCCTCTCTGTCTCCCTCTCCCTCTCTGTCTCCCTCTCCCTCTCTGTCTCCCTCTCTGTCTCCCTCTCCCTCTCTCTCTCTGTCTCCCTCTCTGTCTCCCTCTCCCTCTCCGTCTCCCTCACACTCTCCGTCTCCCTCACCCTCTCCGTCTCCCTCACCCTCTCCCTCTCTGTCACCCTCTCCGTAACCCTCACCGTCTCCGTCTCCCTCACCCTCTCCATCTCCCTCACCCTCTCCATCTCCCTCACCCTCGCCGTCTCCCTCATCCTCTGTCTCCCTCACCCTCTCCGTCTCCCTCACCCTCTCTGTCTCCCTCACCCTCTCCGTCTCCCTCACCCTCTCCCTCACCCTCTCCGTCTCCCTCTCCATCTCCCTCACACTCTCCCTCACCCTCTCCATCTACCTCACCCTCTCCGTCTCCCTCACCATCTCCCTCTCCGTCTCCATCACCCTCACCCTCTCCCTCACCCTCTCCGTCTCCCTCACCCTCTCCGTCTCCCTCACCCTCTCCGTCTCCCTCACCCTCTCTGTCTCCGTCTTCCTCACCCTCTCCCTCACCCTCACCCTCTCCGTCTCCCTCTCTGTCTCCCTCACCATCTCTGTCTCCATCACCCTCTCCGTCTCCCTCGCCCTCTCCGTCTCCCTCACCCTCTCCCTCACCCTCTCCCTCACCCTCTCCCTCACCCTCTCCGTCTCCCTCACCGTCTCCATCTCCCTCACCGTCTCCCTCACCGTCTCCCTCACCCTCACCCTCTCCCTCACCGTCACCCTCTCCATAACCCTCACCATCTCCGTCTCCCTCACTCTCTCCATCTCCCTCACCCTCTCCATCTCCCTCACCCTCTCCCTCACCCTCTCCGTCTCCCTCACCCTCTCCGTCTCCCTCATCCTCTCCGTCTCCCTCACCCTCTCCGTCTCCCTCACCCTCTCCGTCTCCTCACCCTCTCTGTCTCCCTCTCCGTCTCCCTCTCCCTCACCCTCACCCTCTCCTTCTCCCTCACCCTCTCCGTCTCCCTCACCGTCTCCCTCTCTGTGTCCCTCACCCTCTCCCTCACCCTCTCCCTCACCCTCTCCGTCTCCCTCACCCTCTCCCTCACCCTCTCCGTCTCCGTCTTCCTCACCCTCTCCCTCACCCTCACCCTCTCCGTCTCCCTCTCTGTCTCGCTCACCCTCTCCGTCTCCCTCACCCTCTCCGTCTCCCTCGCCCTCTCCGTCTCCCTCACCCCCTCCCTCACCCTTTACCTCACCCTCTCCGTCTCCCTCACCGTCTCAGTCTCCCTCACCGTCTCCCCTCACCATCTCCCTCACCCTCTCCCTCTCCATCTCCCTCTCTGTCTCCCTCTCCCTCACCATCTCCGTCTCCCTTTCCATCTCCTTCTCCGTCTCCCTCTCTGTCTCCCTCTCTGTCTCCCTCTCTGTCTCCCTCTCTGTCTCCCTCTCTGTCTCCCTCTCTGTCTCCCTCTCTGTCTCCCTCTCCCTCTCTGTCTCCCTCTCCCTCTCTGTCTCCCTCTCTGTCTCCCTCTCTGTCTCCCTCTCCCTCACTGTCTCCCTCTCCCTCCCTGTCTCCCTCCCTTTCACTTCCCTCCATCCCCTTGGTGCGGGAGATGGGCTCGGAGGCAGGCAGTGGTGGCTGCGCGGTCACAGGCGGTGCAGGGGCTAGCGGGCGGTGCGGGGGGAGGCAGTGTGTCTCAGTATGTGTATCAGTGTGTGTATCAGTGTGTGTGTGTATCAGTGTGTGTGTGTATCAGTGTGTGTGTATCAGTGTGTGTGTGTCTATCAGTGTGTGTGTGTGTGTATCAGTGTGTGTGTGTGTATCAGTGTGTGTGTATCAGTGTGTGTGTGTATCAGTGTGTGTGTGTGTATCAGTGTGTGTGCATCTGTGTGTGTGTGTGTGTGTGTGTGTGTGTGTATCTGTGTGTGTGTGTATCTGTGTGTGTGTGTCAGTGGGTGTGTGCATCTGTGTGGGTGGGTGTATCTGTGTGGGTGTGTGTATCTGTGTGGGTGGGTGTATCAGTGTGTGTATGTGTGTGTGTGTATTAGTGTATGTGTGTGTATCAGTGTATGTGTGTGTGTGTGTGTGTGTGTGTGTGTGTGTGTGTGTGTGTGTGTGTGTGTGTGTGTGTATCAGTGTATGTGTGTGTGTATCAGTGTGTGTGTGTATCAGTGTGTGTGTGTGTGTGTGTGTGTGTGTGTGTGTGTGTGTGTGTGTGTGTGTATCAGTGTGTGTGTGTGTGTGTGTGTGTGTGTGTGTGTATCAGTGTGTGTGTGTGTTTCAGTGTGTGTGTGTTTCAGTGTGTGTGTATCAGTGTGTGTATCAGTGTGTGTGTGTATCAGTGTTTGTGGGGTCTCCCTCTCTGTCTCCCTCTCTGTCTCCCTCTCTGTCTCCCTCTCCCTCTCTGTCTCCCTCTCCCTCTCTGTCTCCCTCTCTGTCTCCCTCACCCTCTCCGTCTCCCTCACCCTCTCCCTCACCCTCTCCGTCTCCCTCTCCGTCTCCCTCACACTCTCCCTCACCCTCTCCATCTCCCTCACCCTCTCCGTCTCCCTCACCATCTCCCTCTCCGTCTCCATCACCCTCTCCCTCACCCTCTCCGTCTCCCTCACCCTCTCCATCTCCCTCACCCTCTCCGTCTCCCTCACCCTCTCTGTCTCCGTCTTCCTCACCCTCTCCCTCACCCTCACCCTCTCCGTCTCCCTCTCTGTCTCCCTCACCATCTCTGTCTCCATCACCCTCTCCGTCTCCCTCGCCCTCTCCGTCTCCCTCACCCTCTCCCTCACCCTCTCCCTCACCCTCTCCCTCACCCTCTCCGTCTCCCTCACCGTCTCCATCTCCCTCACCGTCTCCCTCACCGTCTCCCTCACCCTCACCCTCTCCCTCACCGTCACCCTCTCCATAACCCTCACCATCTCCGTCTCCCTCACTCTCTCCATCTCCCTCACCCTCTCCATCTCCCTCACCCTCTCCCTCACCCTCTCCGTCTCCCTCACCCTCTCCGTCTCCCTCATCCTCTCCGTCTCCCTCACCCTCTCCGTCTCCCTCACCCTCTCCGTCTCCTCACCCTCTCTGTCTCCCTCTCCGTCTCCCTCTCCCTCACCCTCACCCTCTCCTTCTCCCTCACCCTCTCCGTCTCCCTCACCGTCTCCCTCTCTGTCTCCCTCACCCTCTCCCTCACCCTCTCCCTCACCCTCTCCGTCTCCCTCACCCTCTCCCTCACCCTCTCCGTCTCCGTCTTCCTCACCCTCTCCCTCACCCTCACCCTCTTCGTCTCCCTCTCTGTCTCGCTCACCCTCTCCGTCTCCCTCACCCTCTCCGTCTCCCTCGCCCTCTCCGTCTCCCTCACCCCCTCCCTCACCCTTTACCTCACCCTCTCCGTCTCCCTCACCGTCTCAGTCTCCCTCACCGTCTCCCTCACCATCTCCCTCACCCTCTCCCTCTCCATCTCCCTCTCTGTCTCCCTCTCCCTCACCATCTCCGTCTC
>NC_134486.1:207375099-207476846 GCF_040206685.1 Ascaphus truei | reverse complement strand
TGTAGTAATTTTTTTAATCACAAACTTTTTTCAGGTTGTAGTTCACTGTATGTCAGTATTATTTTTTATTTAGGTATACCTTTTGTTTCTAGGTATTTTTGCAGTTCTAATTTTTAGATATTGCTTTTTGAGCTTTGTGCTTTAGTAAACTTCATTGAGATGATTACATACTGTATGTTTTGTTAAATGCGGGAGAAAATTATTGTAGGTTGTTATTTATCTTTACGGACTTGAGAGAAGGTCCTTGTTTTTCTGGCTATAGCCTGTGTCCCCCTCTGGTCCCCTGTCTGCCCCCTACCTCTGGCTGCAGCTGTGTCTTTCAGCAGAGACTGGGGGAGAGCGTGGGGAGGTTGCGGCAGGCCACCCAGTTGCCGGAGGTTACTGGTGGCTCCCCTTGCATGGCACCACCATCTTAGACATGATAGCACATGCTAGAAGGAATTTAAATTAACCCTAACTCTAGCGCTTAACCTATAATGTGTGATTACACGTGCAACAAATAAGGTGCAAAATTTAAATCAATAAAAAATGTGAAAACCAATTGTGATAACAAGAGGCCGGAGCTGCCAAAGGCTTCCCACAATGCAAATTACCTCCAACCTGCATACAGTAATACGATGAATGAAAAAGGATACCTGGCGCTTAAAATTACACTATGTCCATACGTAACAAAATTAGTCTCTTGAAAAATCCCCCATAGTCCAAATCATGAAGTTGATGTCTGTAGATTTTCTTCACTGCTGCAACACCCCAATCTACCTGGAAACGATAAAGAAGCACACCATTGCGCAGTACTCCTGATACTTGATGGCTTCCCCTTACATATAACAGTTCCCAATGTAGACTGCGTCTACTTACAGGAGTGCCTCTTTCTGGATACAGTGGAGACAATCTGTGCTTTAATCCCTTCAAAGTCCACTTGTGCCACGAATGCCCCAGGTACTTCCTCTCTCCCTTGAAGCTCCGTGATTCAAGGACCACCCAAGTCACACGGATCCCCAGAGAAAGAGAGTGGACAATTGCAAAGGATGGCACAAAATGTAATAAAAAACGGCTACAACAAGCCTAAAAAGCACTGCTAAAACAAGTCTAAAAATCACTTACATGTACTCACATGAATACATGCGGTTAAAAACGTCACGAGATTGCCGTCCGCAGCTTGTGATGTTACTCCCTTTACTGCTCCGGTTGAGTTCCGCCCTCTCACTGCTAGTCCTCAGCCGGTCTGAAGCACCTGCGTCTCTCTCTCGTTTGGCTGCGTTCCGGTATACAGCCAACAAGTCTGACACACTGTGCACCTCTGCAGTCTCAGGGAGTTTCCTGCCGACAGCAAACCCTAGCTCCTCCCACCCTAACGTGTTTCGTGACGTAGGGACGTCGCTTTCTCAAAGGAATAAGGAGCTACTTCCGATCCCTCTACTTATACCCCCCAAAGAATAATTAACCCCTTAAGTGATATCTATATGTTAATCCCTTCATAGTGCAATCCTGTTTGTCGCATTACAATGTGTATCTGAGGGTAATAATACCCTGGGATTCAGAGGCACACTACATGACAGACTTACAACTATAATGGTATTTTTCACAATAAAAACATGCATGTATATTGAGTCAACCTTATGTATAAAAAATGATTGCGCAACCACTGTTAATCTTTTAAGAATAAAGCCAAGTCAAACTCTATGTTTAAACCTTTAGGTGTAAGTGTTTTTAAGGTGTAAATCCAAAAACTTTCTTTTTTGGACAAACTATTCAACCTGTCACCTCCCCTCCAATTGGGTTTAGGGCAATCTATCCCTTTACAGATTAGACCATTGGGATTCTGATTATGGGTCAATCTGAAATGGTTGGAGACACTATGGGGCCTATGCAGAGAGCAGCGAATTTTAAAATTGGCGAATTTATTAAAAAGTAGCTTTTTTGGAGAGTTTTAATCTCCATATGCAGAAAAGTGCGAATTCTGCTATGTTTAACATGGATGCGTGTGGCGAGTTTAAATTGGCGAGATGCGCGCTTCAGAAATGTGTTAAAACAAATTCGCGCCTTTTTTTTTCCCTTTGCAATGGCCGCGAGCGGCAGTTTTTTTTGGCGAGGCAAAACGGAGACAATCGCGCCATTTTATTGGCGCGAACAGCCGCTAGATGCCGTTCGCGCCTCTCTGCATACGGATATTTTTTAAACTGGCGAGATTGCGGTTCTCGCCAGCCGCGAGGCGAGTTTTACAAATAGAAAAGAAAAATTGGCGCGTTTTTCGGAAATCTCCATTTTCTGCTGTTTTCTGCGCGATTATCTCCAAAAAATGGCGAATTTCGAAAATTCGCTGCTCTCTGCATAGGCCCCTATGTGTCTCCAAACCTCTTCTAATGTTATAAATGTGTTCCGCTAATCTACGTTTAAGCGGTCTTCCCATTCTTCCCACATATTGAAGTCCACAAGGACATTGTAGGAGATACACACAGAACTTACTCTTACAGTTAATGAACGAGCCAATTTCATAAGTTCTGTTCGTAACAGTAGAATGAAACTGACCACATCTTTCACTATAATTGCAAGCAATACATTTACCACATAGAAAATAACCTTTAAAATCAGATAGCCAAGTGATGTTTTTACGCTTGGATCTATCATTGGGACAACTAGGTGCCAATGAAGCCTTCAAATTATTGGCTTTTTTGTATATAATTTGTGGCTGTGATGGTAGGAATGATTGTAGAATGGGGTCTCGTTGGAGAATCCCCCAATGCTTCCTAAAGGTTTTCACTATTTCAGGAGCCATACTGTTGTATTTAGTAATAAAAGGTATAAATTCTCCCTCTCTTTCTTTTTTAATCTTTTTTTCTGTCTATAGCCACTAATGCTGTTCTATCTACCTGATTCACTTTCTCAATGGCCAATTCCACTTTTCTCTTATTATACTTTCGTGCCAAGAATTTGTTCTTTAATTCTCCTACCTGTTCATCATATATATGTTTTTGAGAACAGTTTCTCTTTATTCTTAGAGGGATGTTATTTACCCATCTAGGGTGATGATGACTAGATGCCAAAAGGTAGGTATTGGCATCCACCTCTTTGAAGTACGTTTTTGTGTGTACTATATTGTTCTCTACATACAGGGTGAGGTCTAGAAAATGAATGGACACTGGATCACTATTAAAAGTGAATCTAATGTTACAAGAATTAGCATTTAAATGTTTTTGGAACTGGATTAGTTCATCTTGTGTACCTCTCCAGATGCACAGCACATCATCGATGAATCTTCTCCAGAGCACCAAGTTTGCACCAAATGGGTTACCACTCCAAATGTGGTCCCGTTCCCACATGGCCATGAATAGATTTGAATAGCTTGGTGCAAACCTGGTGCCCATTGCGGTGCCGCACGTCTGGAGAAAGAACTCCCCATCATGACAAAAGTAATTGTGCTGGAGAATATACCGAATTCCATTCAGGACAAACTCCATCAATTCTACACTGACTTCGGTGTCCTGTTCCAATGCCATTTGTATTGCTCTCAAACCTGTTTCATGTTCAATAATAGTATATAGGGACACTACATCACATGTTACCCAAAATGAGGTCACTATCCCAGGTAAGGCTTTGAATTAAATTCAAGGAACTTGTATAACATATTTCTGTAGGATATGATCTAGGAATTAAGAAAGATTCAACGTTAGGGAACCGATCCCTGAAATGATCGGTCTTCCCGGGGGTCTGATGGGATTCTTGTGCAGTTTGGGGATGAAGTAAAAAAACGGTATTTTGGGCTCCTCTACCATGAGGAACTCCAGTTCTTTCTTAGTTATCACTTCATCTTCCAATCCTTTACCTATTAAAACTGAAAGTTCCTGCTTGAACTCTTCAGTAGGGTTTCTATTCAGTTTTTTATATGTAATCTGATCACCAAGGATCCTATTGGATTCTTCCTGATAATAACAAGAGTCCATGACTACCAGCCCCCCTCCCTTGTCAGCTGCTTTAATTACAATATTATTATTTTCAGCTAGGGTTCTGACTGTTTCTTTCTCTTCCTTTGTTAGATTGTGATTTTTAATCTTGAAGGTTTTCCCCAAGGTTTCTAAGTCCCCAATGACCATATCAGTGAAAGTGTTTATAAAATTACCTTTCATGGCTCTTGGGTAGAACGTGGATTTGTTTTTAAATGGAGTAAGAGGTGGTTTAACCTCAGCAATAGAAGTGGGACCTAACATGATGGATTCCCTGCTAATCGGATCTCTCAAGTAGTATTTATCCAACGTGAGTCTCTGTCAAGGATTGAACTTCGGCTGAAGTGGATCCCAGTGGCAGGAACAGCAGGGAGCGAAGTAGGGGTCACAAGCAGAGATCCAAGGCAGGCGGCAGGTAGCGAAGTCCGGTAACAAGCAGGGGTCCGAGGCAGGCGGCAGGTAGCGAAGTCAGGAAACAAGCAGAGGTCGGCAACGAGGAAACTGGAACAGGATGATAGCAAAAGCTAACACAGCAGTAAACACAAGAACCCTGCAGGTGCTAAGGAACCAGTATAAACAGGCAAGGAGGAACAGGAAAGGGAGGTTTATATAGGCAGGCTGAGAGGTGGAGCACAGGTGCAGAGGTGTCAGGTAACAGGTTCTGGAATGTTCCTAGTTTAGCAGCAGCAATCCCGGTGGACAAGTTTAGGTACTGCAGGCTATAACAAGACATTAGAGT
Organism: Ascaphus truei; assembly: GCF_040206685.1. Lineage (NCBI taxonomy): Eukaryota > Metazoa > Chordata > Amphibia > Anura > Ascaphidae > Ascaphus > Ascaphus truei. Next base: position 207,472,166 of record NC_134486.1, on the reverse strand, counting down.
GGCAGCAGTCCCGGTGGCAAAGCATAGGTACAGCAGGCTAGAGAATATGACATTACTCCCCCCTCCCAAGAGCGTTCTCCGGACGATCCTTGCTAGGCTTGTCTGGATATCGTCGGTGGAAAGCTTTGACTAGTCGCGGAGCATGTATAAAATCTTTGGGTTCCCAAGACCTCTCCTCTGGGCCATAGCCCCCCCAGTGAACCAGGTACTGTAGTTTCCCTCGGTGTAACCTGGAATCCAAAATTCTTTCCACAATGAATTCCTCTTCGTTATCCACGAGGATGGGTTCAGGGGGAGGAAGTCTCCGTCCAGGAAATGGGTTCTCACGGAAAGGTTTCAGCAGAGAAGAGTGAAACACAGGGTGTATTTTGATGGTCTCAGGAAGCTCTAATCTGAAGGACACTGGATTTATTAGTGCTGAGATGCGAAAAGGCCCGATGTATTTTTGGCCCAATTTAATGGTTGGAACCTTTAGACGTAGATTTTTTGTAGAAAGCCAGACTTTATCCCCGACTTGAAATTCTGGGGAGGGTCTGCGGTGTTGGTCTGCTGCTCTTTTGTACTTTACTTGAGTCTCACGAAGCGTCTCTTTGAGGGTCTCCTGGATGTCTCGCAGAGTCTCCAGTTTCTCTGTAACTGCCGGAATGGGGCCCGAAGATGGAAAACGAGGAATAAAGGTTGGATGAAATCCATAATTTGAGAAAAAGGGGCTCTTCTGAGTCGATGAATGATGTGAGTTGTTGTATGAAAACTCAGCTAATGGTAGGAAATCAATCCAGTCATCCTGGAGATGACAAACAAAACATCGTAAGTATTGTTCCAAAGTCTGATTGGTCCTTTCTGTTTGGCCATTGGATTGTGGATGATAGCCAGACGATAAATTTAAACGAATTCCTAGAGAGGAACAGAAGGTCCTCCAAAATTTTGAAGTGAATTGTACCCCTCTATCGGATATGATCTCATCAGGAGCCCCGTGAAGCCGAAACACCTCTTTCACAATCAACTTGGCTGTCTGGTCTGCAGAAGGAAGATTCTGTGCTGCAATGAAGTGAGCCATCTTTGTAAGTCGATCCACCACTACCAGGATGGTATTATGTCCATTTGATCGTGGCAGGTCAACAATAAAATCCATTGATATGGACCCCCAAGGACGAGTTGGAACCGGAAGAGGCTGCAGTAAACCCACGGGTGATGCTCGAGGGGTCTTGGTCCTAGCACAAGTTTCACAGGAGAGGACATAGTCTTTAACATCTTGTGCTAATTTAGGCCACCAAAAAGAGCGAGACAACAGTTCCTGTGTCTTGAGGACACCTGGGTGACCCGCGGGTCGGGAGTCGTGCATTAATTGGAGCACCTCTAATCTTACCTCCTTAGGAACGAACAGACGATCATTACAGTTCCAGAGACCATCACATAGAAATAGTTCTGCTTCCGGAGGAGGGTTTTTAAGAAAAGTGTCATTTGAGTAGGCTCCCTTTATTCGTGTGAGGAGATCGGCAGAGAATGTGACGCCCAAAAAATTTCTTTTTGGAAGAATAGTTTCTTCTTGCTCTTTGTCTGAACTAGGATTCGGAAAGGACCGTGACAAGGCGTCGGCTTTCCCATTCTTGGAGCCAGGGCGGTATGAAATGTGGAACTGAAATCTTGCAAAGAAGAGAGCCCATCTGGCTTGTCGCGCAGACAGTCTCTTTGCGGATCGAATGAATTCTAAGTTCCTATGATCCGTAAAGACCGTAATTGGATGATTGGCCCCCTCCAGTAGATGTCTCCACTCAGAGAATGCAGCTTTTATAGCCAAGAGTTCTTTGTTTCCGATGTCATAATTTCGTTCAGCTGTTGACATCTGGTATGAATAAAAAGCACATGGATGAAGGAGCATCTTGGGTCCAATTCTTTGTGACAGAATGGCACCAACAGCGGAGTCGGATGCATCCACTTCCAAGATGAATGGTAATTCTGGATTTGGATGGATGAGGATAGGGGCAGATGTGAAGAGTGACTTCAATTGTTCGAATGCCGCATCCGCTTTAGGAGACCATTTGAAGGGGAATTCCTTCCGTGTGAGTTGGGTGATTGGGGCAATAATGCCAGAGAAATTTTTAATAAAACGTCTATAGAAATTGGCAAAACCCACAAATCTCTGAATGTCCTTTTCATTCCGAGGGATTGGCCATTCCACCACGGCTTGAATCTTGCCTGGGTCCATACTCAAACCCTCGGGAGAGATGATGTGACCGAGAAATTGCATGCTGGTTTTTTCGAATTCGCATTTTTCTAACTTGATGTATAAATTGTACTTACGGAGACGCTCAAGGACAATTCGGACATGTCTCTGGTGATCCATGATGTTATCTGAGAAGACTAGGATGTCATCCAGGTATGCCACTACGAATTGGTCCAATAACTCTCGGAGGACATCATTGATTAAATGCTGGAAGGTAGCAGGGGCATTACAGAGTCCGAAAGGCATCACCAGATATTCATAGTGCCCATAACGGGTTCGGAAGGCTGTTTTCCATTCGTCACCGGGTCGAATGCGGACCAAATTATACGCTCCTCTGAGATCTAATTTGGTAAAGATCTTGGCTGACCGAATTCTTTCCAATAGTTCAGGAATCAGAGGTAATGGGTACCTGTTCTTCACCGTTATCTTATTTAGTTCCCGATAGTCAATGCAGGGGCGTAGAGAACCGTCTTTTTTTCCCACGAAGAAGAGCGCAGCGCCTGCTGGAGAAGTAGAGGGTCTGATAAAACCCTTTGATAGGTTCTCCTGTAGGTAGTCATTGAGGACCTTCAATTCCGGTTCTGAGAGGGAATAAATTCTTCCAAACGGAATAGCAGCACCCGGTAATAATTCAATGGGACAGTCATAAGAGCGATGTGGGGGAAGCGTATCCGCGTTCTTCTTGTCACACACATCTAAAAACTCAGAGTAAGGAGCCGGCAGAAGATTTTCTTGAGACGAGGAAATCTTATGTATTCCTACACACTCTGGTATAGGAGTTTTAGGTAGACAGGCTAGCTGACAGTGCTCCGAGGGAAACGTGAGTGTCTTGGTCTTCCAGTCGATTAGTGGGTTATGGATCATGAGCCATGGAATTCCCAGAATCACTGGAAACAAAGGTGATGGAATGAGACCAAATGAAATCTTCTCCTGGTGATTGGGCTCCATGATTAGTGTTAAGTTGCTGGTTTCATGGGTAACAGGTCCAGAGCTCAAGGGAGAACCGTCAACGACTTCCATCCTTTCTGGCGATTCCTTGGCTACAAATGATACCGAATTGTTCTTGGCGAATTCTATGTCCATAAAATTCCCTGCCGCCCCTGAGTCGACCATTACTGTGGTTGAAAAACGATGTGTTCCTTCCTCGATGATAATAGGAACCAGGAGGTGAGGGTGTAGCGAAGGAGGGTTATCTTTCCTTTGAGAAGCAGAGAGAACAGTTTTTGAAATAGCGTGCAGCTGATTTCTTCTAGGGCTCTGGAAAGAAGACCGCCTGGACTTGTTTGGGCAATCAGCGAGATAGTGCCCATCGTTTCCGCAATATAAACAGAGATCTTCTGTTCGGCGTCTATTCCTTTCCCCGGTTGAGATGGGTCCCCGCAGTGTATTTACTTGCATCGGCTCCTCCTCCGTCTCCCTGGAACGTCTTGGGGTACTGACATCTCTAAACCCGGGGGTGCTTGGCATGAACCCCTGTCTCTCCAATCGTCTTTCCGTAAGCCTACGATCAATTTGGATGCATAAACGGACAAAGTCCTGAAATCTCTCTGGGGTCTCCACCCGGGCTAGTTCGTCTTTAACTTGCTCCGAGAGACCCTGCCGAAAATGATATTTCTGCGCGGCCTCATTCCACTCAGTATCGTTAACCCATCTGCGGAATTCAGCGGCGTACTCAGCTGCCGAGCGTCTTCCTTGACGAAGATTGTTCAGAGTTGCCTCAGCGGTTGCACTACGATTTGGGTCATCAAAAATAAGACTCATTGCATCGATAAACTCCTCCAGGTCCCTTAGTAGTGGGCTATCCTGTTCTAACATAGGGGAGACCCAAGCAAGGGCCTCATCCTTGAGCAGGGTTATGATCAGTCCAACCCGGGCTTCGTTGGTATTATAGATGGTAGGCTGAAGCTTGAACACATGTCTGCATTGATTAAGGAAATCCCGAAAAGATTGTCTTTTTCCTCCAAATTTTTCCGGAAGGGTTACACGGGGTGCGGTTTGCACAGTCACAGTGTTTTGACCAGACAAGGTGATTAAGGCTGCACGTAGTTCACGATTCTCAGCTTCCGCAGTGGCGGCTTTTTCTTCTAAGCGGCCAAGACGATTAAACACGTGTCTTTGTTGTTCCTGGTAACCAACCATGATATGTTGCAAGTCATGGAGTGTCTGAGCCTGAGTCGGGTCTGTTCCAGCGGAATCCATGGTAGGGCCTGTTTATTCTGTCAAGGATTGAACTTCGGCTGAAGTGGATCCCAGTGGCAGGAACAGCAGGGAGCGAAGTAGGGGTCACAAGCAGAGATCCAAGGCAGGCGGCAGGTAGCGAAGTCCGGTAACAAGCAGGGGTCCGAGGCAGGCGGCAGGTAGCAAAGTCAGGAAACAAGCAGAGGTCGGCAACGAGGAAACTGGAACAGGATGATAGCAAAAGCTAACACAGCAGTAAACACAAGAACCCTGCAGGTGCTAAGGAACCAGTATAAACAGGCAAGGAGGAACAGGAAAGGGAGGTTTATATAGGCAGGCTGAGAGGTGGAGCACAGGTGCAGAGGTGTCAGGTAACAGGTTCTGGAATGTTCCTAGTTTAGCAGCAGCAATCCCGGTGGACAAGTTTAGGTACTGCAGGCTATAACAAGACATTAGAGTGGCAGCAGTCCCGGTGGCAAAGCATAGGTACAGCAGGCTAGAGAATATGACAGTCTCCGAATAAACTTCTGGACATCCACATACAATTCAAACATGTTTGGTCCCCGTACAGGTGTGAAATTTAAACCTGATGATACGCCATCTTCTTCCTTCGAAGATGACTTGGTCGGATCCTCCGCTAGGGAGTCACCTGGGTCTTTTGCGGCCCCGCCAGTGAGTAGTGGTACAAAACGGGCCCGCTCCGGTACCTCCACTGCGGTCGCGCTCTTCTCCGCCAGGTCTCCGCTCGGCTCTGTAGTTGGCTTGGCCTTGATTCCCACCGTGGCAGGGGTGCAGGGAACTAGGCAGCCTCATCGGTCATCTCCGCCACCTCCGTTAGGGTTCCCGGAGAGGCACCCCGATGGGTCTTGATCATGGGCCACGGTTCAGTAGGCCACAAGTAGAACGTGCCACATTGAGGGCATCGTGCCTTCGTGCTTGGGGCCGGTCCGGGTGTCCTGCAGTGTATGCACAGGGACTGGAGGTACTCTTGGCTGTCGAGTTCCACTACCAGGAAGCCTCCTGGGAACTGGAACGTGGTCATGCTTAGCTCTGACATTTTTAGTTCAGGGGTGGAACAGGTCAGTGTTTCAGCTCCTCTCTCTGTGGATGGAAGTGAAGTTCCTCGCTCTCACTTCCTGTCCCTCCCTTCGCTGGGGAGGATGCTCCTGATTGGCTCTCCTTGTGCCCCCTCCCTCTGGTGGAAACAAGAGGAGGGGCACTCCTTCTCTCAGTGTGACGTGGCCTTGTCTGTTGGCCAGTCACAGCACAGGTGGGTGGGCTTTCGGCTTTCGCGCCGCTCCGCTCCTTTTGCAGGGGATCTGGGTGTGGCGCCAAACCCCTGCACATCTCCCTCCACATTTCTCTCACAGTCTCTTTGCACGATTCACGTGCGCGATCCAGGATTGGCGGGAGTTGCCATTTTAGTTCGGCTGCTAACTGCTGGGCCGTGGATAGCGCTGCGGTCGCCATTTTGGACTCTTTCTTGCTCCGCGGAGCACATGTAGTGACGGTCGCCATCTTTGATGAGCCCACCAAATGTATATCACCGCTATTCTCAGTGTCTAGTGCAAAACTCGTTCCTAGACACTGACTGTACTCACTGACACTCTCTGATGCTCTCTGCATGCTATCTCTCTGTGCTTTACCCACTAGTATCATGTGGCATACCCCAGGCTAGGCAGAACTCCTTCTCTGTGCACCACACTCGCTGACGGTTCCTACAAGTACTCTGTGGTGTGTTTTATGTGGGTGCTGGCTAGTGTACCGGGCATCTCCCTAAGTACGGGCGTCTCCTACTTTTGGCCACTCATAGTGCGGGCCCTGGGCCATGGTCCCTGGACAAGTTAACAGGCTAACCCCCCCAGTTGCCTCACACTATCTGCCTCAAGGGACTAGGACAGCAATAGCCATACACCCATCTTACATCACCCTCTTAGGGCACCCAGGGCGTACTGTGCGGGAATTCACGCTCCCCTGTCTACCCCTGGTATTACATGCCCTACTCTCTACAGTACTTGCACGGAAGGTGCACTTCACTCTTCCCGCTCTGCCTTGCTGAAAGCCTGTCCTGTTTTGGATCTCAGCAGCTCGCCTCCAAATGTAGTCCATGGCCCCCCCCCCCCCCAGACACAGATCGTGCCTCTAAGGTGTATTGAGGGCTGGCTACATGTGTATGGTGGTGCATACCTGCTTGGAACAGGAGGGCCTGAGTCTCCCGCATTGGTGTGGGGGATAACAGGGCCAGGCTTCTGGGGTATATGCCTCCATCTTCTCTAGCAACAGTGGTGGTGCAGCGCCTCCATCTTCTGGAGAGACCTATAGGGATAGGTTAAGATCCTCCCAGAAGAAGCCCTGGTCCCAGGGCGAGTGATCTTAAACTCCTCACACAGTCTCTTTATAAAAGCAGCAATGGTCTTTATTGTTCTTGCACAAGGATACAGCAACACTTCATGCACAGCGGCACACAGCAGTTCATATACAGCAGTGCACTCCAAATGTATAATTGCAGGCCTTTCCTCCTCTCCTCTCCTCCAGGCTGTACCCTAGCAGGATGGGCTGGTTAGGGGCTTCAATACCCCAATCCCCACCTCGAGGATATACTCTCTGGGTGAGGGTAGATCTCCCCCCTCACCCCCTCAGCAGGGTGAGGGGCATTGGTCCACGCACTACAGTGCTATCAGCTCTAATCTGTATGACTGAGTGTCCTTTCTCCTGTTTCCAGCACTCTCCCCTCTCACAACTATCACATCATTTCTCTTCTCTGCAACAGACTGTCACAGACTCTCCTCCTCCCAGGCAGAACTCTCAGACTCAACGTCACTCCTCAGCTCCCAGGACATAACCAACTGAACTCTCCAACCGCTCTCACAGACTGAACAGAGACACACAGGAGCAGCCCACTAAATAGATACAGCCCTGCCCCTTATGATGTCAGCAGGACCTCCCCTCTGTCTCAGGCCTGCTACAGCGTCAGGGGCCTACCTCTCTCACTCCAGGCAGGGCTTGGTGGGGGGAAAACTCATGATTGCTACTGGCGCCTGCCCTTACCAGGGCTTACTCCAGTAGGAGAAGGATTGGTAGCCCACTAATTGTTACAGGGGCTACATTTACAATTATTTTTATTTCATAGAGAGCAACAAGAAACTCTATATAATGATAAAAAAATTATTAGGAATAATGCAGTAAAACTAAGACAGACTTCATGCTTTTCTACTACATTTCCTCATTTAAAACTAGATTGTTAGATGCAGATTTTAGACTGTAGTTTATACATAACTAATTTTGCTTTGCTTCAGGTGAAAGAAACAAGATACACAATAACCCTCATATTTCCAGCTGTAAATTAAATTTGTAAAACTTTAAAAAAAAAATTCATTACATTTATCAGTGCAATTAATTCAGTTGTAATCCTATGTCAGTGAATGTAAATGCGTAATGCTACAGACCAATAACAGGAGAATAATGTTAAAGAATAAAGGATACTTGTGGAGGGACCCCCAGAGTGCTTGATTGAAGACAGGTTCTGGGGGGTGGGGTCCTGGATGGTAAACTCACCACTAAGGTAAGACTTACATACACAATAACACCAGAACCATAAGCATATAAATCACCCTAGATTATACCAAATGTCCTGAAATCCATAATGTGGAAACATGTAGCAAGCAAGTAACTCCCTTTTGAAGCTGCACCGCCCATGTAATCCAGAAATGAGGGGGTCCTCACGTGTGCCTCCGTCCGTTAGATAAATGTTAGAAAGAGGAAAAATGGCAGAGCACTACAGTACTACAGCAAGTGTCCAAATAGTGATAAACAGGAGAGTGCGTTTCCCATAAAAAATTATTTATTGGTCATGGAGACAACAAAAAGGCCAAAAATAGCCCTACCAACGTTTCACGCTTCACAGAGTGCTTGATAAAGCGCTCTGTGAAGCGTTAAACGTTGGTGGGGCTATTCTTGGCCTTTTTTTGTCTCCATGACCAATAAATAATTTTTTATGGGAAACGCACTCTACTGTTTATCACTATTTGGACACTTGCTGTAGTGCTGTAGTGCTCTGCCATTTTCAATCTCTCTGTGTAATCCTAAATCAGACTTCATTTTTGCCACATTTGAAGAGGCAAGGGATCTAAGATGAAATCATTCAGCTTATCTTTGTTAGAGGCTGCTGAGTTTTTTTTTTTCTTTTACTATGTGCAGTTTCCCTGAAAACGACCTAACTTGAAAGTAAGTTCAGTCCAAGAGAACCAAGTCATTACCAACTCAAGTTTATGGCAGTGTAACGGTGTTCCCCCCCCCCCCAATCTCATATTGGCCCCTTACGTGAGGAAACTGCCCCATGTTACATATACTGTAGTGTGGTGCACCTGCTGGCTTACAGAACTCCTGAGTCTTCCACGGTGATATGGGGAAATACATCAGGACTGGCTCGTGAGGTAATGCTGAGAACTATTCACTTCTGGTACAGCGCCTCCATCTCTCCCAGGTCCCACGACAGCAGGGAACCTCTGTGTGCAGCTTCTCCCTGAATGACTTCACTCTCTGGCATGAAGGTTCTTTCAAATTGGACATTCTTTATTGTCATCTTTAGTGGCAGACTGCCCATCATTGCGGCCGGTCTCTAGCCGCTCATCATAAAGGTTGCGCACCTCAAGGAAGTACCTGGGCACCACTCCTAGTAAGGGCCCTAGAAGCTGTCCTTGCTCTTCCCTTACTCTCTAATAGAGTAAGGGGAATAATCTGCCCACCTCTCCCCTAGGGGAGGGTCACAATCCTTGCTAGAGCCCTGGCAATGTGTTGGGTCAGACAGTCTCATTCAAGTGGGATGAGACACTCACACACACTAAATTCAGGAAGTGATGCATACTATATAGCTCCAGTAGGCACCACCCCTGTGTCACTGTAATTGGACACAGAGCATGATGTCACTTCCTTCACTACACAATACACATCACAGGGGATGAGGGCAAACCTCATGATTACTCCTGGCAAACCTGCCCTTTTAACAGGGATTATTGCACAAGAGGAGAGAGGCATGTAACCCCAAAATTACACAGGGCTACAATCTCCCTCTGGTGGATCCAATGGTCCCCACTTGGTCCTAAATTTGCGGGGCCTTCCTTCAAACAGGCAACTGCAAAATATACAGGAAACAACAATATCATCAATACAAAAATACATTGGCACACACCATACTGTACATAATTCAACATAATGCCTAATCACCATAACCGCATTACTGTATTCAGAACCATCATATTACTACTAAGATTACACCCCAGGAGAATCCAAACTTCAATAGTAATGTCTGGGGTCAGGCTTCTTTACCTCTCGCCCGTTGTGATCAATAATTATAATACTGTATGATCTAGGCGACCCATTTTCTGGTCTATACTCCATTTTATGCATGTAAATGTTGCGCCCAACACGCCAAATCCTCATCAAATAACATATCCTAGCCTCTGTTCTGTGTTCAGAGTAACTAGACTTGGACTTGAGGTAGTCCTCCACTGCTTCCCTTAGCCAGGTACCCCGATTGTCCTCTATCTCCTGCATTAGAGGCTCGGGAACATAAGGATACTCCAATCCATGAGATTGCTTATATCTCGCTACTATGGCCCTCTCAGCCCTGCTTATCCTCACTAGCTTCTTATTCCCTGCTTTGCCTTGCAGGACCAATGACAGTGGTGTTCCGCAGGGGCAATGAGATCATATAGTATAGAGGACCGCTTTGGGATGACTATTCCCTTCTGGATTTCATCCCACCTCCTCACTAACTCCTCATGGCTTTCCTCAGCCGAGTATTCACCCACATCCCACCAGTGATCAACTACATCTCCTCGCATTAAGATAAATCTGGTGCGGTCCAACCACTCAGAATACCCCTCATACAACGGAACCCACCACTTGGTACTATGCTCCGAGGACTGCTTCTTTACTGCTAACGCAGTCTCAGACCCCTCAGTCTCTCCACCAGAAGAGACACCAGATGTAGTATTTTAACGAGTGGCAGTCCCATAACGTTTTGGCCGTCCCCTTACAATATGGGTATAATTAGTGGGATTCATTTTCGGGGGTGTCACAGCAGGTATTACTTCCCTCCCCGACCCCTCATCAGACGTAAAACAGTCCCCCCAGTCCATGGCCGACCCAGGCCATGACTCCCCAGACCACCCTTGGCTCGATCGGGACCCTGAGAGAGACATGACAGGGGCAGGGATAGGGGCAGGGGCCTTGGGCAAAGGGAATGGGGAAGTGTTCTTACGTTGCGGTATCATAATTAACAGCTTGGCTATGCCGCGACCCATTGTGACGTTGGACAGATCAGGCTCACCATTCTTCTTGTTGCCTCGATTCTTCACCGCTTGCCGTTACCTGTCAATTTCTCCATTTCTTCCTGGGACAGACTGGTACTGATCAGCTGCGATGACGGATGATCCCGGGCGGCTCCGCTGTGGCCACCGGAAGTGACATCATCATTTCCTCGTGAGGGCGCGCCATCTTGGGTGGGGTCCCCCACCTGAACTTCCTCCTCCATCTTGACGTCCAGAGCTGGATATTCGACGTCGCCCCTCAGCTCCACTTGGGCCTTGGTCGGGCCTTTCTCTTCGGCCGCCTCCATTGGAGCCTGTGGGAGGTAAGAGGGTATCTCACCACTCCGCTGGCTTGCGATGAGATCCTCTTCTTCCGACACGCTGGGAGTCACCACGGCCGTGGGACTCTTCTGCTGCACCGGCAGCACAAGCGCGTGCTGTCGGGGAATGTCGATACTCAACAGCTCGAGATCACTGGTAAGTAGCTTTTCCTTCTTTTCAGCACCGCTGTAGTGGCCCGCCGGTAGGCGCATCACCACCGATGCACGGCTTCCGTTCTCATCGTCCGACGAGGCGGAAGCCGAGGATGGTAAGGGTATCTCCACAGGGGGCCGATAGCGAGGTTCCAGGTTCTCGCTGCGGTTGCAGGCCTCAGCGCCATCCTTCTTGGGCACCATCATTAATAGCGATCCCCATTCGCCGGGATCATCTTCCTCTTTCTTGATTTTTGGCAAGGCCCCAGCCGTCAGCACAAATGGCTCCACGGCCCACAAGTAATGGATGCCGCATTGAGGGCATCTCGCGTGGTGCTGGCTTCTCCGCCCGGTAGCCTACACTGCATACATAGGCACCGCAGAATCTCTCTATCACCCGTCTTCACTACCAGGAAGCCTCCTGGAAGTTGGTAGGGATTTATGTCAAAGTCCGCCATGGCACCATTAGTAGTTGCACTGGGTAAGGGAGACACACGGTACAGCAGTCTCTCTTGCTCACCAGCTCTTCACAACTAAGGGACAGGAAGCGCACATCCGGCTCCTCCCTCAGTCAGTTCAATCTTCCATTGGCAGATGCAGGGACCCCTCCCTCTGGTGGAGATTAGAGGAGGGTCCCACAGCTTCACGTCATGACCTAGAATCGGCTCTGAGTCTGTCACATCCCAGGAGGGCGCGGCCACGGCTTTCGCGCCACTTCCCCAATCAGGGTGGGGTTCTTTTTTTCGCGCCACTCCCGGCCAGGTTCTTGCAAAATCATTTTCTGGACACAGCCCACGCGGTCTCCCAGGGAAGCGGGAGCTGCCATTTTGGATCGCTCTGCAATCCCGACTAACTAGCAGTTGTGACTTGAGTAGTAATCACCGTTTGGCAATCAGATACTCCATCCGCCTTCTCACACATAATTGCAATGTCCTCACAGCTATCCTCCTGGGTTGCACCCCGGGAATTCAGGCAGGACAATAAAGGCGCGGCCACAGCTTTCGCCCCACTCCACAGCCTACTCAGTAAAGGCGTCTCCGAACACGGTTCCTCTGCTGTCCATACAGCACGTGCGTTTCCCATCTCTGGTGCGAACCGCCATTTCATACTCTCCGCACCGCGCGGGACCTCATCACTTATAGTCGCTGTGACAGGGTAAATAAAAGACACTAGCTATATGCCTGGCAGACATATGTTTAGTCTGCAGTGCAGCAGTGATGATGTTAACTTCAGCTGTGAAGCTCATGGCAATTAGTTGAATCCCAGCTGCCTAATCAAGGTGTGTTAAAAACCCCAGGATGTGCACATGCCTGGCTGGTCAGGAGAGAGAAAGTTGCTGAAGAGATTACTGATAGAAGGTCTGTCTTTTTGTATATTGTCTGAAGCAGGGAAATACCCTGAAACTCTGGAGAGAGAACAGCTTGATTTGAGGTTTGTTTTTCAAAGTACATGTGTTATGAACTGTTGTGTTTACCCTGCTGAAGAGAAGCTCTTTTGTTTGTCTGCTGAAGAAAAGCTATTTTTGTTTTGTGTGCTGTGTATTTTTAAGGCTAAATAAATATGCCTTGTCAAGAAACCCGCGTGTGTAGTTGCATGTACCCTGCAACATATGGTGTCAGAAGTCCAGGTATTTTCAAAAGGCTCCTGCAGTTAAAATGCCACACACACACACAAGAATGTAAGAATTTTTTAAAGAGTTTCTGTGCGAGCAGACCAGACAGCAGGGACAGTTAATGCAGGAGCAGACCAAACAGCAGGGACTGTTAATGCAGGAGCAGGCCCGGCTGCAAGCGGAGAGAGATGAAAGACTACAAGCAGCACAGGATGAGCGGATTGCCAAGCTGCTGACCCAATTCCAAGGGTATGCCAGTCCAGAACTTGCAAGCAGACCCCCGATACTCCTGAGGAAAATGGCTCCGAACGAGGATCCAGAGGCTTTTTTACTGACATTTGAAAGAGTTGCTGAAGCTCAGGGCTGGGCTACAGATCGCTGGGCAACTGCTTTGGCCCCGCTCCTCATAGGAGAAGCCCAGGCCTCATATCAGGGCCTCCCAGCAGATCAGGCAATGGACTACCGACAAGTAAAAGCTGCCATACTGGATCACTTAGGTCTGACCCCAGAGACCTACCGGCAGCAGTTCCGGAACATGAAGTACACTGCTAAGATGAGACCCCGTGTCCTCGCTCAGCGGTTATTGGACTTGTGTACGCGCTGGATACAACCCGAGGAGTGCACTAAGGATTCAATTCTTGAGCAGGTGGTTTTGGAACAATTTCTACAAATAATACCCCCTTCCGCACGCTCGTGGGTAAAACGCCACGCTGCTGAAACCCTAGCTTTGGCGGACCAACTCGTGGAGAACTTCCTTGGGGCTGAGCAGCAGGCGAGTGTCCTGGACCCGACTCCACCGACATTTACGGACGCCCAAAGAGGGAGGTCGGATCAACGGGGAACCTACGGCCCATCCATACGCAACCGCCAAGTCCAACGGAAGGAGCAGTCGTTCCAGCAAGGACGGAGTCCAAATGCTGGTCCCCGCCGAGACCCTCATCTCCTTCCTGATGTCGACTCGTAGCAAAATGAGAGGAACTTCCGAGGACGTCGCCCACAGGACCCACCAGATGCCTGGTCTCCAGTATCCAGTCCAGTGAAGCGCTATCCACAGCCCCTTCCAGCGAGGGAACCCTCTCCATGCACCGCCTGCGGAGAACAAGGCCACCGGTATGTGGACTGTCCACTGATGGATTGTTCATTCAGCAGGACCGTCGCATAGGCCTTCACTGGAGAAAAGTACAAGCCTTGGCTACTTCCAGCCCTGATTGGGGAAAAAAATGTCCAGGCCCTTGTAGATTCGGGCTCTGGGAAAACTCTGGTCCTCCAGGAACTGTTACCGCCTAACGTGTGTTCTTTTTACTCCCCATGGAGTATAGAATGTATACACGGCGATGTAAAACGCTATCAGACGGCCAAAATCCGGCTACAGGTAAAAGGTCAGGAGGCTTACCTCGAAGTGGGAGTCGCTCCTTGGCTCCCTGCCCCGTTGTGCTCGGCCAGGACTGGCCTTTCTTTTTGGACCTAATGGCTCAGTCTCTCACGAGGAACCTCATTCTATGGCTCAGGAGAACCCTGGCAAACTGTTCCCCCTCTCGGCAGACCTTTCTCCCAGTAGACACCAGGTTCAAAAGACTCGGAAGCAAAGACACTCTGACAAACAGGACTGGTTGCAGAAATCTGGGTCTCAAGGTGACCATTCGAGTAGTCAGAGGTCACAAGTGATGGCTGGGGATGGCCAGAGGGAGGGGGATATGGGCCCTGGAGATTTACCAGACCTGTACCTCCCTGACTTTTGCCAGAAGCAAAGTGAAGACCCAGTCCTTGCTAGACAGTATGACAAGGTGGTGAAAATTGATGAGCAGATTTTAAATGCACAGGGGGTGATAGTATTCCCCCATTTTGAGCTATCAAATGATATCCTGTATAAGGTGAATAGGCAGACACAAACAGGGGAGGTCACCAGACAGGTATTGGTTCCCAAGGCGTTTGTAAATCTGTGTTCACTCTAGCCCATACTGTCCCTTGGGGTGGTCACCTGGGCAGGGATAAAACATTGCACCGTATTTCATCCCGATTCTATTGGCCAGGGATGAATAGTGATATTGCTAAGCTATGTGCGGTATGCCCGGAGTGCCAGCTAACTAGTCCAAAGGGGCAAAAACCAGCCCCTTTGGTTCCTCTACCCTTAGTGTCAGTTCCCTTTGAGAGGATTGGGGTAGACTTGGTAGGACCTCTAGAACCTTCTGCGAGAGGACACAGGTTTATTCTTGTAATAGTTGATTATGCAACAAGATATCCTGAGGACTTCCCCAGGTTATGTTGACAGATCAAGGTACAAATTTTTATGGCTAAACTGATGCAGGATGTCTTAAAGTTACTAGAGGTCAAGTCTGTTCGGACATCGGTCTACCATCCACAGACTGACGAATTGGTGGAAAGATTTAACCGAACTCTAAAAGGGATGCTGAGGGAATTTGTAGATTCAGAGAAGAGAGCCTGGGATGAACTTCTCCCTTTTCTGCTATTTGCAGTGCGGGAAGTTCCTCAGGCCTCCACGGGATTCTCCCCATTTGAACTGCTCTATGGCCGCCAACCCCGGGGTATCCTAGACCTCCTAAAGGAGTCCTGGGAGGAACAGCAGTCCCCTTCTAAGAATACCCTGCAATATGTATTAGACCTTAGGAAGCGCCTAGATGTGGTCGGCCATTTTGCTAGGGAGAATCTTAGATCAGCCCAGGACAGTCAGGAGAGACACTACAATCAGAATGCTCGCATGAGAGTGTTTCACCCAGGAGACCAGGTGATGTTATTATTACCCAGTTGCGAGAGTAAACTCCTGGCCAAATGGCAGGGCCCATTCGAAGTACTCCGCCGCATGGGTGATGTGGATTACGAGATCGCTTAACCAGGGTCCAGGAAGGGTAAACAAATTTACCATGTGAACTTGCTGAAACCCTGGAAGATGCAGCGGTCTCTATTCATCCACCCAGTGGAGGAAGAAACGGACTTGGGTCCTCAGCCTCCACGGGAGAACATCGTGAGTGACGATAAAATCCCAATGGGTAAACAGTTGTCCTCTGAACAAAAAGGGGACTTGTTAGCAATAATTACACAATTCCATGATGTTTTTTCTGATTTACCAGGGCAAACTAACTTAATTTCACATGCGATCAAGACAGCACCTGGGGTAACTGTACGTTCCCGTCCTTATAGGTTGCCTGAAAGTCATAGGGCCCTGGTAGAGAAGGAGGTATAAGAAATGTTACACTTAGGAGTGATTGAGGAATCATGCAGTGAGTGGTGTAGTCCACTAGTTATGGTCCCTAAACCCGATGGGAAGGTAAGATTTTGTGTGGACCTCCGAAAGGTTAATGCGGTATCCAAGTTTGACGCCTATCCGATGCCAAGGGTGGACGAATTAATTGACGCCGTTGGTAACGTGGAATATATATCCACTCTGGACTTGACAAAAGGATACTGGCAAATACCCTTAGAGGAAAAGTCCAAGTGCAAAACAGCCTTTGCCACTCCCATGGGTTTATACCAGTTTGTGACAATGCCATTTGGACTGCATGGAGCCCAAGCCACATTTCAGAGACTCATGGATAAGGTACTGAGACCCCATAGGACTTATGCCGCAGCCTACCTAGATGAGATTGTCATTTATAGTAAGCACTGGCGGGCCCATCTAAATAGGCTGAAAGCGGTCCTCAAATCTCTAAGAGAGGCAGGGCTCACAGCCAACCCTAAGAAATGTGCCTTGGGTAAAGCGGAAACCAAATACTTAGGGTATGCAGTGGGAGGTGGAAAAGTAAGGCCCTGAAAGAAGTTCCGACCCCCCAAACAAACACGCAGGTACACTCTCTGCTGGGTTTAGCAGGGTACTACCGGTGGTTCATCCCCAACTATTCGGAAGTGGCAGCCCCTTTAACGGACATCACAAAACGTGTGCCCCTACACAAGTGGTATGGTGAAGGGAGTGTCAGAGAGCCTATGAGGACATAAAAAGGTGTCTATCAGAGGTTCCCGTCCTTAGAAGCCCAGACTTAAACAGCCCTTTTGTAGTGCAAACAGATGCATCAGAGATAGGGCTAGGGGCAGTGTTGTCACAACAGTTGAGGGAGTTGAACACCCTATCCTTTTCCTGAGTAGGAAATTGTTCCAGAGGGAAAAAAACTACTCAGTGATTGAGAAGGAGTGCCTCGCAGTAAAGTGGGCAATCAAGGCTTTAAGGCATTACCTGGCAGGAGTCCATTTTACTCTGGTGACGGACCATGCTCCACTGAAGTGGTTAAATAGTATGAAAGATTCCAATGCTAGGTTAACTAGGTGGTATACAGTATGGCCCTCCAACCCTTCTCATTTGAGATTCAGCACAGGCCGGGAAAAGAGAACGCAAATGCTGATTTCTTTTCTAGAGAAGGGGTGGATGGTCGGGCTTCAGCCATGAGTAGCCCCAGCCACACACTAACAGGGGAGGAACGTGACAGGGTAAATAAAAGACACCAGCTATATGCCTGGCAGACATATGTTTAGTCTGCAGTGCAGCAGTGATGAGGTTAACTTCAGCTGGGAAGCTCATGGCAATTAGTTGAATCCCAGCTGCCTAATCAAGGTGTGTTAAAAACCCCAGGATGTGCACACCTGCCTGGCTGGTCAGGAGAGAGAAAGTTGCTGAAGAGATTATTGATAGAAGGTCTGTCTTTTTGTATACTGTCTGAAGCAGGGAAATACCCTGAAACTCTGGAGAGAACAGCTTGATTTGAGGTTTGTTTTTCAAAGTACATGTGTTATGAACTGTTGTGTTGTGAAGACAAGGAATTTTGTTTGTCTGCTGAAGAAAAGCTATTTTTGTTTTGTGTGCTGTGTATTTTTAAGGCTAAAAATATAAGCCTTGTCAAGAAACCCGCGTGTGTAGTTGCATGTACCCTGCAACAGTCGCCATCTTTACTTTCTTTGCAATCGCACATGGTGCTCCTCTGCTGGGCAGTCGCCATTTTGATGCAATAAAGTATGCCAGTGCACCTCTACATGTATCTCAAGTGTGTCTTACTCAGTTGTGTTGCACTACCTCAGGCTATGCTAAACTCTTTCTGTGTATGCTGTACACGGTATCAGTCCAGTATACGTGCTCTGTGATTAGTAGTCTGGTTACTGGCTAGAGTACTCTGGGCTTCTCCATGCAATACTTAGGGCGTCACCTACTGTTGGCTACACTTAGCGCAGACCCTCCCAGGAGTTAATGACCCGCGTTAACCAGGCTACCCCCTAAGGCAATAGAACAAGGTAAGAATCAAAAATCCAGCCGCTCCATAATACAAAAAATAGTCACTCACCAGCAAAAAGGGGTTAAAAAGATATACTTTAATGAACTACATAAAAAACAAAAAAAACAGACAGTACTAACTACTCTCCCACAGCCTACAGTAGGCGTGAAACATGTGGGAGAGTAGTTAGTACTGTCTGTTTTTTTGTTTTTTATGTAGTTCATTAAAGTATACCTTTTTAACCCCTTTTTGCTGGTGAGTGCCTATTTTTTGTATTATGGAGCGGCTGGCTTTTTGATTCTTACCTTGTTCTATTGCTGTGTATGAGAATCTGCTTCACCACCGGATGCCTGGAGGAGACGCTTTTGGCAGCGTCAGGGCAGCTGCAGCAAGAAAGGATGACCAAGGCGGCGTATCATCGTGAGTAAAGGGTACTCCACGCTGGGCATAGCCAGGGTAAGGGGGACGATAGTGACTGCACCTCACAATTGGTTGTCCCCCCCTATGTCCCCTCCTTGTCACCATTATCTATCTGAACACAGAAAACTGCAGCCCCTTAATCCTTTATTTTCCGGTGTCAACTCCTATTATTACTTTACTACTGCCTAAAGGCTTTATATCCAACCTCCTGGAGCTTTGACACGGTTTTTTCTTTGTACCACCTAAGGCATAATACGACTAGCTGCCTCAAGGTGACTAGAACAGCAATAGCCCTGTCTCCAGATCTACTTTACACCATACAGGGCCCTAGGGTGTGCTTTGCGAGTAGCCATACTACCCCTGACTACCCCTAGGCTCCCTTCCATTCCGCAGCACTTTCCTGGTAGCATACATGTTCCTTTCCTACATCAGTTTGCCTAGCTAAAGCCTGTCCTGATGCTCTCAGCAGCGCCTCCAAAAATGTAACGGTTTCCCCCCCCCCCCCCAATCTCATATTGGCCCCTTACGTGAGGAAACTGCCCCATGTTACATATACTGTAGTGTGGTGCACCTGCTGGTTTACAGAACTCCTGAGTCTTCCACGGTGATATGGGGAAATACATCAGGACTGGCTCATGAGGTAATGCTGAGAACTACTCACTTCTGGTACAGCGCCTCCATCTCTCCCAGGTCCCCACGACAGCAGGGAGGAGTCTCTGGAAGAGAACCTCTGGGTGCAGCTTCTCCCTGAATGACTCCACTCTCAGGCAAGAAGGTTCTTTCAAATTGGACATTCTTTATTGTCATCTTTAGTGGCAGACTGCCTATCATTGCGGCCGGTCTCTAGCCGCACATCATAAAGGTTGCCCACCTCAAGGAAGTCCCTGGACACCACTCCTAGTCAGGGCCCTAGAAGCTGTCCTTGCTCTTCCCTTACTCTCTAATAGAGTAAGGGGAATAATCTGCCCACCTCTCCCCTAGGGAAGGGCCACAATCCTTGCCAGAGCCCTGGCAATGTGTTGGGTCAGACAGTCTCATTCAAGTGAGATGTGACACTCACACACACTAAATTCAGGAAGTGATGCATACTATATAGCTCCAGTAGGCACCACCCCTGTGTCACTGTAATTGGACACAGAGCATGATGTCACTTCCTTCACTACACAATACACATCACAGGGGATGAGGGCAAACCTCATGATTACTCCTGGCAAACCTGCCCTTTTAACAGGGATTATTGCACAGGAGGAGAGAGGCATGTAACCCCAAAATTACACAGGGCTACAGCAACTAAGGTTGCATCTGGTGCAATACCCCACATTGGAGCTTGATGATTTCTTCTCAGATACGTTTAAATAAAAAAATTATATTAATGTCACTAAGTGAGGGACTTAGCATCCATATTCATTTAGGCGGCATCCGACAGTCACTGAACTTGAGCGATCAGGACTTGGGTAAAAGTCCTCCAATTCCATTTTCATCACAAAAAGTCACCAGCATAAAAAAATTAGCAAAATCCTCAGCCCTTGGCATGCTGGCCCTTGTGATGTTCAAAGAATGTTATAAGGGCACTGAAGTGGTTAACTAAATGTACTCATGCAAATGGACGGGTATTTAAGAGACTGTTCATTTAAAGGCACCATGAAATGCTCACAAAAAACAAACAACTGACAAGAAGCCTTTGATGACTCTAAAAGATTATAGCTTGCAGAGCTTTTGAAACATCACCTAAAGCCCTGCACAATATAATTTTATCTATGACGTACTGTTACGTTAATCCATCAGAAGCTAATACTACCAACAACAAATCTTCACTTCTCCTGGCTCAATACTATTGCCACTAGTATAGACAACTAATAATTGTATTGTCTTTCTTGAACAAATGCCCAAAAAAAACCCCAATATTTTTTATTCAAGTGTCCTAAAAACTAAAATGCACATAAACACAAGGCATGTTATGCATTAACACACAGTCACACAGGCCTTCAATACAAAATAAATCAGAGCATTTAGCATTCAAAGAAGAAATCCCAAACTTCCTATGCATTATGTATATCAAAAATGAATCTGTCCCCCTTTGGGGTGAATGCCTTCTTCATAATCCTGAGATCAGTTCTCTCCGTTTGGAATTCTGAAACCTGCATAGTCACTGAAGAGTGGATTTTGAGGACGTCATTGTCGAGCTCAGTTTCAGAGCGTTGGGGAGTGCAATTTGAAAGCATCACTGGAGCGCGTAGGTTGAGGGCGTCACTGGAGAGTTGTGTCGAAAGCATCAAAGCGGAATGGAATTGTCACTTTAAATAATTGTACTTTACAGTATAAGAACCATGATAAAGGCAGTGCCTAATTGTTAAATGGGAACAAGTAACCTGCTTCTTGGTCTATTATACTACCTCCATATTATCCACTATTCCAAACATTATAACCTTATAATACGATCTGTCCCACCACCTATTTTTCCGAAATGTGCAACACAATATAAAGTGAACTCTTCTTATTACTTACTCTCCATTAAAAGCGGTCAACAGTAGGTATATTTTGTGCTTTATTGCTCTTTCTTTAATTGGTATTTTTAGAAATGTTAGTCAGCCTTGTTTCACTCAGTTATTTCTCTCTCTTTTTGAGGAAGATCCCTTTGTGATCAAAACATTAGACATCCACTCTCTGTATAGTTGTCATGAAATTGCTTTATTTCTGTATTTTTTTCAGTGCTGGTTACTGTCCTCTTTTCTGGGCTACAATTATGAGCTTTTAGTTGATTGTTACCATGAAACACAACCCATCCCAGCTTTTGCTTCTAACATGCCACCACCTTTTTTTTTTTTTCAACCTATGCCTTTCATCTTATTATATCTTCCTCCGCTCCTGTCTTTCTCATCTCTCTCTCTCTCTCTCTCTCTCTCTGACTTTCTCTTTATTCTCCCTCCTCTACTGTACTTCCTCCCTTTAACCCCTTGTGTTCTCCCTCTATCTGGTTCTAGCTTCTCTTAACTGCCACTGTCTTTCTCTAACTGCCACAGCTCGCTGCAGCCCAGTAGCATCTGGTTGCCATAGCAGCCTTATACTCCAATACAGAAAATCAGGCTGAGGCCATGTTACAAACGTACTACAATATTCAAACCCTCAACTGTACCTAATTAGCAGGAACTGTACCTGCCTTTTATGTCCCATACCTATGTAGCCCCTTTACCCCCACCCTCTGTGAGAATTGGTCGCTACTAGAATGTCTCCTGGTGCTGTGCATACCTGTGAGGTAACAGGAGGGCTCTGAGCTGCTCGCGATGGTGTGGTGAGAATCAGTGAAAAGGAAAGATCCAGCGCTCCACGGATTGGCAAAAGTATCAAATTTATTGCGCCATACACAACGACCGTTTCAACCTTAGTAGGTCTTGTTCAAGTGAAAAGGCATGATGCCAAAGACAGGAAACAGGATATATATACACACCCCCCACAATCAATAATAAAGTGATAAACCCCAAACAGCTGAACAAATAGCAATCAGCACATATAGTTCCAATTGACAGTCTTATCTTTAGGCTTCCGATTGGCTGTGACTTGATCTCACTACTTTCCTTAGAATCCCCACTGCTGCTGCAGATCAATGTTGATTCCCGATGAACCCGGAAGTGCGTCACGCGCAAGTGTCCTCGTGCGTTCCATGCAATCCTTTCCACGTTCCAGCGTCGATCCTCCTCACTTGGTTGGTCCTTCTGCCGAAATCTCGCGAGATTATGGCAGTGCTTTAATTCTTTGAAGTTTCTTCACTTGCTCGTCACACCTCCCGAGTCCGCCCACCGCAGGGGCTAACATCCTTCTGAATCCGTCGTCATCTTCTTCTTTAGTGGGTGGGGATTAAGTCAGTAGTAGTAAAAAAACAAAAATTCAAAAAAATTGTGGGGCTTATAAGGACAATTCTGTATACCAATGGACTAAGGCCGAAAGGCGTTCTAGATTCCAGACTGAAGGGAAAGGTCCACGACAACCTAAAAGAGGAGAAAACACCAGCGACTCTGAGGCGAGTTCAGAGGGAGCACAAGTACAGACACCAGGGCCATCTCACCCATCAGCATATTTTTTAGGACGTACCAAGACGGCAGACAAAAAAGAAAAAGAACTAAAAAGACCAGGAGGGGCAGAAGGAAACCAGCGGACACCTCCGATACTAAGACCATGTCAATGAGTAATATGCAAAACATGGTCATCAACCTTTCAGATTATTCCCTCTCTGCAGCTGAATTGGAGATTTTATCCAAAGGGCCCTCCTTTGTACCCACTAACCCCCCTAATAGATTTGGTTTGGAGGTGGAGTTATATAAACTCAAAAGGAAACTTAACCTGAAATCTTTTTTCTCCACCAGGGTACCGAGTGAGCAACAAGAGCAGCAACAACCACATGTATCCAATCAGCGACAAGGGGTATGTAAATTAAAATCCAATTTTACACCACCTACTAAGAGTCCAGCAGTACAGGTTTTTATGAATCTTGTGAAAACAGATATTAATACTTATTTTAAAAATAAGCATCGTACACACCATAACCTGTCGATGGACCAGAAAGAATGTTTAAAGAAAATAGTGGATAATCACAATATTAATCTTAAACGAGCGGACAAGGGAGGGGCTCTAGTCCTGCAGAACTACACCCAGTATAAACAGGAAGCTCTCAGGCAATTGTCAGATGGGGCATGTTACATTACATTACCTAATGATCCCACTCATGTATATAAAAAAGAAATAGAAAACATTCTTTTGTTAGGATTAGGTAATTTCTGGATATCAGAATCAGAGATGGCATTTCTCACAATGGAGAATCCAAGGAGGCCAGTTCTGTACTTATTACCCGAGGTGCATAAGAGTTTGCATAAACTTCCAGGGAGACCTATTATATCTGCAACAAACTCAATTAATCAGCCACTTGCAATATATGTTGACACCTTTTTGCAGCCATTGGTAGTCAAAAACCAGTCATATATCAGAGATACGTTTGATTTTCTAGATAAAATAAGGTCCGTACAAACTCAAGACAGAGAGCTATTACTGGTGACAAGGGATGTCACCAGCCTCTATACCAGGGGGGCGCAAACTTTTTTCCCTGCGCCCCCCTGCCGGCTGTCCCCTCACTCCCGCGCCCCCTCCCAACCCCAACTTACCCGCGCTCCGGCGTAATGACGTCACGTTGCCATAGCAACGTGACGTCACATGACCGCGCAGCGTCATTTTGACGCCGCGTTGCCATGGCAACACAGGGAGGAAGCCGCCGGAGCCACGGTAAGTTAGGTTTACAGAGGCCCTGCAGCTCCCCCGGCACTTAATTTAAGTGCCTTCGGGAAGCGCGCGGGGCCTCTGTAAACCCCGCGCCCCCCGTCGGCAGTGTCGCGCCCCCCCTGGGGGTCGCGCCCCACAGTTTGCGCACCGCTGCTCTATACTATCATTCCCCATATAGAGGGACTTAATGTTGTTAATAAAAAGCTTGCAACCACACACACCGAGAGCCCATTAGTAGCCTTCATCATGTTGCTTTTACATTTAATTTTGCACAAAAATTATTTTAGTTTTGAAACTAATTACTATTTGCAAATAACTGGAACTGCAATGGGGAGTAATGTGGCACCTTCATATGCTAATCTCTACATGGCGGACTTTGAAGAAACTAACATTATAAACACCACTTACTATACTAAAATGTTATACTATGGACACTATATAGATGACTTGTTCTTTATTTGGGAGGGGACAGAGTTGGAGCTGGTGGAATTCTTTGAATATTTAGAATTATTACCTACACCAGTAAAATTTACAAAGAATTGGAGCAAAACAGAAATATCTTTTCTGGATCTGCTCATCAGTTATGATGGTCATACCATACATACAGATTTGTATCAAAAGCCAACCGATAAAAATTCCACTCTAAATGGCACCAGCTTCCACACTGACTACCTCAAACAAATGCTCCCGTTCTCACAGAAAATAAGAGCGAGTAGGATCATTGATCGACCAAAACAGCTTGAAAACACAATAAGAGATATAAAAGAAAGATTTATCTCAAGAGGTCATAAGCATAAGGATGTCATGCAGGCCTTAGAAAGAGAGCATTTACCAGATATCTCTAGGGACAAGTCAGATGTTATGACTTTTGTTAGCAAGTTTACTATGGCTAGCAAATTCGTCAAACAAGCCATTAGGAGACATTGGAAGGTGCTACAGACAGACGTTGCCTTAAGTCCCATTTGCAATAAATATCCTATATTTGCTTACCAGAGAGGGGCCAATCTTAAGGACATTTTAATTAAAGCAGATAGAAGTGAGCATTATGTTCAACCACACTTTATGAGTGAACCAAGGCCGGGTTGCTACAGATGCTGTAGTTGCTTAGCCTGTAACAGCTTGACTACAGGTAGTAAATTTGTACACCCTAGAAATGGCAAAAAAAATACAGAATATGTAACACAATCACATGCACTACTACACATGTCGTTTATACAATCAAATGTCCATGTGGACTGATTTACGTTGTAAAAACGAATAGAATGCTCAAGACGAGATACATTGAGCACAAAAGTAGAATTAAGAACAAGTTGGATGATACTGTACTGATACTGTACACTCTATAGAGCATCAACACACTACCTCATCACTGAGAGTTATGCGCATTGAGCGCATTAGGACAGGCAACACAGGTCAGGGTAGAGACACTTTACTATTACAACGTGAAACCTTCTGGACATTCATGTTGGTTACAGTACACCCTAAGGGGTTAAATGACTATATCTCATTTGGTTGTTATTTGTCTAAAAGATGACCTGTCGGCTGAAGTGGTGGTTGTTGCTGCCATGTGATCTCATATACCTCTGAAATAAATTAATAATATGTAGAAAAAGCATATTTATATATAAAGAAATTTATTTGCACAAAGATTCCATTTTAATATTTTATTGCACATGGGAGAAATCATTAGCACAAAACAACATGTTCCTGACAGCTTTATCTTTCTTTCCATCAAGGCTGTTCAAAGTCTGTACTTCATGTTTTTCTCAATGAAAGAATTGGACTAATACTGACTTAATCCCCACCCACTAAAGAAGAAGATGACGACGGATTCAGAAGGATGTTAGCCCCTGCGGTGGGCGGAATCGGGAGGAGTGACGAGCAAGTGAAGAAACTTCAAAGAATTGAAGCAGTGCCATAATCTTGCGAGATTTCGGCCGAAGGACCAAGTGAGGAGGATCAACGCTGGAACGCGGAAAGGATTGCATGGAACGCACGAGGACGCTTGCGCGTGACGCACTTCCGGGTTCATCTGGAATCAACATGGATCTGCAGCAGCAGTGGGGATTCTAAGGAAAGTAATGAGATCAAGTCACAGTCAATCGGAAGCCTAAAGATAAGACTGTCAATTGGAACTATATGTGCTGATTGCTATTTGTTCAGCTGTTTGGGGTTTATCACTTTATTATTGATTGTGGGGGGTGTGTATATAACCTGTTTCCTGTCTTTGGGATCATGCCTTTTCACTTGAAAAAGACCTACTAAGGTCGAAACGGTCGTTGTGTATGGCGCAATAAATTTGATACTTTTGCCAATCCGTGGAGCGCTGGATCTTTCCTTTTCACAGCTCAAGCTTGGATATTTGTGACAGGTATCCCTTTGAACCATAAGCACCGTAATACTGTTTTGTTTTTTGACTAATGGTGTGCAGCATATCACTGTTCATGTGGGGAGAATCAGGACAGGCTTCCAGGGCACCTTATGCGTACTTGACAGCGCTTCCAGTCAACGAGGATCCTGTGTCTGCAGGATGATCCATGCTGATACTTCTTTTATCATCAGGCAGTGAATCACAACTTGGATGTTTCAATCGATGTTTATTGCATAGCCCAGATTATATAGCAGTTCACATTCCCTAAAGGTTACCTCAAGGCTTGAGGCCCATCCAGGTTCCCTTCTGGTGCTCCTCCTGTATCCCTTTATGGGAGACAGGGTAGCTGTTGTTCACTCCACAGGGGGAGGAAAGATACAAAGAGACACACTTGTTTCTGGGAGAGTGCCAGTATTTATACCCTGGGGTTGGGCTTGTAACCCTGCCCCATAACTGGGCAGTTCTGATACTGACAGAAGTCACATCAACCTCATGGGATCCAGCCAGCATACTCCCCCAGGCTGACACTCTCAGGCTGTTGCTAGGCCCGCCCCTGGATACAGTAAATATATCCAGGGCTGCAAAAGCACACTAGGCTGAGATAATCTAACCCCTCCAGTGCCTGCCCCTAGCAGGACTTATACTGTTAGGGCCCACGGAAGGTAGTAGCGGCCGGAGGCAAGGCTACACCTATAAAAAACAGGTGTACGTATTGTATCTATTTCTGCTTTCGTGTGAGAGCCGAGGAGCTCTCATTGTATGTCTCCCACGCTCTGAACCTTCAGCTAATTACAGCAAGTAGAAGATCAATGACTGATTTCATAAATGAGCTGCATCTTCTAGAAATGTCCCCTGTTGCCTGAAAACATCTGAGTTAAAATCTGTTGTTATAAAAGCATTAAAGAAGATGCTATTAAGCAAACTCAAACTGCTACAACCTACTTTAAAGAGAACCAACGTCTCTGAGTCATGGAAAAAGCTTAACATTTTCTTTCATGGCTAGAGAATCAAATACAGTACCTTTCACATTGCGGAAAAAAGACAGACAGTTTAATCCATAGAGTTCTTATATATTTATTATGTGTCTATGAGATGCATTCTTTGAATGCCATTACATGACTATCAGATTCCTTTTTACCCTAAAAACCTAGCCTTCCCACCCAAAGCCCCACAAAAATACTAACTCTGAAAATGACCACAGAATTTATTAACATAATCAAAACAAATCCTTTGCCAGCTAATTAACATTCCAAGCATATTAAACATGTTAACACAAATATGCCAGATACTGACAGTGATTGGCAAGTGGGCACCTACTCCATCATACACCAAAGGTTAGCGCACCCACACCGTAAAGATTCATGGGTTTCAATTCCCTTCTCGGGCTCTGTAAGAGATGTGTGCAGAGGTATTTAATGGAGACCGATAAGGCTGAAATTAAATCCTTGCTTTATTGCGCCTGTTCCTTTAGCAAGGCAAAATATACAAAAAGAAGTTAAATAAAGGCCTACTCCACTTTGGAGAATAACTAACCCTTTACTCGAGGCCTTTCTAACTGGGTGGGTAGCTAAGCTGGTTACCACCCTAAGCACACACACACAAACACAAACACACATATATACCAACCCCACACTGAGGAGACCCATTAAGGTCGAAACATGCCGTGCATCAGGCCTAATCAAGCAGACTATACTGAAACATCATCATATCTTAGCCAGCGACAGAGCTATTGGGGAATACTTCGCTGTTCCACCACGATTTTGTTACCGCAGAGGCCGGAATCTGCGAGATTTTTTAACACAGGTGTACCCGGTTTCAAAATACGGCACTCAATAAACGTGGCTTCAGACACCAGCAGGAGTCCACAGGTGCCACAGATGTATAAACTGTCAATACCTCATTCTGGGAAAAACATTCTCACATCCACATAATGGTTAAATCAAAAACTACATGAACTGCGAAACTAAATATGTGGTATACTTCATCAAATGCCCATGCGGATTGTATTATGTGGGCAAAACGTCCCGTATGCTGAAGGAACGACTATGCCTACATCGTTCGTCTATACGGAAAGCACTGGCGGACACTGATGATAGAGAGAATCTGAGACACCTACCGGTCGCGAGACACTTCAAGGAGCAACAGCATAGCTTATCAACTCTACGTTGCATGCCAATATTACAGGCAAACATGCCTAGCCGTGGAGGCGACAGGAACAAACTGCTGCTGCAATTGGAGGCCAAAATGATCTTCACCTTGAACACAGTGAGCTCGAGGGGCCTGAACGAAAATTTCAAGTTAAACTGCTTCCTTTGAACATCATGATTGCTGGTACACTTCAACACCTTGGGGATGGGAAGATTTCATCGTATGGTTTCTCAAATTTGAGTGGCTTCTACGTCAAATATTAGTGATGTGTGAGAGATGCCGCCTGGGACATTGGGATACATACCCATATCCACAATTATGGAGTCTTCAAGACCAGTGGATCTAGGACAACAACCACATATGATATCCCATCAGGTACCAAAGATGAATGTATCCAGGACTAAAGCGTTGATTTTTTGTCATAATGCGGAATATATGGATTCAATGCTCTGATGACACATTGAACATTACAGTTTGAAGGATAAACAATAGTACGAACAATATCACTGAAATAGAACATTTAATAGACTATCTGTTCGACTTTTGGCAATCACCTTGAAGGGTGGACATTATTTTATTATAATACATTACCTCATCCACATTACGTTTTCATAACTGTGCTCATAACTGTGCTCATATTCCTTGCAGGTCTTTGTCTGTTGATCAATTACGTGGCATTGCCATGCTATTTACAGTGTGTGCAGATCATTACTGTGTTTTTTTTAAACATATGTGTAGCCCCCTGTAGACAGCACAGGCTATACCTATCTTCCTTCTGCTGTGGTAAGTCCTGCTAAGATCAGGCACCAGTAATCATCCTGGGTTTTCCCCCTTAATAGCCCTATCCTGAATGATAGACGCAGGCCTGGACTCTGCTGTAGGCGTGAGCAAGAGGGGAGGTCCTGTTGACATCACGAGGGGCGGGGCTAGCTCTATATTTAGCAGCCAACTCCGGTGAGTAGTTGTGCTTCTTCGTTCAAGTGTAGTCAGAGTCTGGTGTTGCCGGTTAGTTATGCCGGGAGTATGCAGTGTCGCTAACAGGCCATGAGTCAAGAAATCCTGCGGATCGGTCCGAGGATTTGGAGGGGCCTACAAGTTCCCCTGCGCAGAGTGCAGGAGAAAGCAGAGCGGAAAGAATCAGTGTCCTTTAGTAGAGCTGATAGAGTTATAGACTTGGTGGACCAATGCCCTCACCCAGCTGCCAGGGGTGATGGGGAGAATCCAAGACCCACTGCGAGGCTAACCTCGGGGGTGGGCCACAGGGTTTTGAAGCCCTAGCTCATGCCATCCTGCCGGAAGAGTGACTTGGAGGGAAGGAGTGGAGGAATTATCTGGGCGAAGGCGAGCGGTGCATAACCTGTCCTGGCTATTGTGTTGAGGCTGTTGGATGCCCTTATTGTTGGAATATTGTTGCTTTGTCAAATAAAGAGACTATTCTTCATCCGTAAAGACTGTGTGTGAATTGGAAAGTACTACCCTGGGACCCAAGGGGTTCTTCTATACCGGTCCTGTCCCATATTCCTGGGAGTATAGAATATGGAGGCGCTGCACCACTAAGAGATCATGGAGGCTACCACCCCAGAAGCCCGGTCCTGGCTCCCCCACAACATCGCGGGAAGCTCAGGCCCTCCTGTTCCTCACAGGTACGCACCACACCGCATGTAATCTGCCCCCATGCACCCTAGACACCACCGTAGAGTCTGGGGGAGGGGGTGAAGCAGGGTTACATATGTTTACTGCATACTGACACCCACAACATCATCTTGTATGCATATTTGTATATATTTTTCCCCGTCACGAGTGGCACTGATAAGGGTGTTTTTAACCACTTTATGTTTTTTCCAGCCCTTATTACAGTATCACAGTAACTGCTGCTTTAATCCTGCTACTTAACACAGGGTTATACACATCTCACGCTCGCAGCAGCGCACAACACTCACAGGAATACCAGTGAAACCGAAGCTTTACAGGAGCGCTCACTCGCGTATGTGCATAGTTTGAGTCAGTGTTAGGCCCAGGCCATGGTTAGTGCTTGCTTGCTTGAGCGTGCTCTCGCTTGCTAATGCTTGCCACTGAGCAATTACAGCCGAAATTAAAGCGGCTTTAGTAGGGGCTCGCGCATGCTTTTCGTTGCTTGCTGAGGCGCGCTTGAACAGAGCCGACAGTGAAATTTTCAATTCACGCGCTGACTCCGCTCACGTGACGCCTCAGCACCCAATGAAAGGACGAGCAGGGAAATGTGAATGGGGTACTTATTGTCTGGCGCCAGGGGGGGGGGGTGTGTTGATGTGCCCCCTTCTGCCCGATCCCTGTGGCTGTCAGCCTGCGGGAGATGGAGGGGGCTTGTGCCGCCGGGGGGGGGGGGAGTGGGTGATGTGTCCCCCTTCTGCCCCGATCACCGTACCTGCCTCCCTGCCCGTGCGGGAGATGGAGGGGGGTTGCCGGCCGCCGGGGGGGGGGGGGGAGGAAGGGGTTGTGTCCCGGAGCAGTTGTGGCAGCAAGGTGGTGTGTGTGATTTTATATATATATATATATTGTGGCAGGACGGCCTCGCGGCGGGGTCAGTAAGACGCTAGACACGATGGGAAACTTTAAACACTAGTGGTTTATTAGCCACAACCAAAATAAGTACGGGTGCACTGTCCCTTTAAGAAACTATTTTCTTGAAAATTAAAGCCTAGTCCCGTTAGGGACACTAACTCACTTCTTGAGCCCTTACTAACAGGACAGCCAGCTAAACTGGTCATGCCCAAAACATGCTACACAAAGGATAACCGATACGTATAAGAATAAAGTCTTATCTGTTTTTTCAGCTCCAACAGCAAACAGGAACACGGTTCCGGGGAGTAGGCTGTGTCCAGCCTCGCAGCAATCTGTATCTTTATCCTGGGTTGGGGTCCCAGCTGGTCCCAGCAGCCTAGCTCCTCGCAGGACTGGGGGACCAGAGCAACAGCAACGGCTTCCCAGCCGGGAGAGTTCTCTCCACTTTCCTGTGGAAAAACAAGCTCTCCTTGTGCGAGCAACTTCCTGCTTTTTAAAGCACTTGTTTCACTCATGAGTTCAGCCCCTGTTTAATCAGTCTTCAGCTGTGCTTTCTCTGTCTGAGGAGATTAACACTCTGTGATCTGGCTGCAACATCTCTCCATTCACTGTCACAGCCTACTGAGTCAGTGACTCTGTCACATATCCCTCTCCCCAGCGAAACATTGTCCTGTGGAGCGGCCCGTGCACCATTCCCGTGCACCAGCATCTTTGTCGCCAATGTCTGACGTCGGCCCTTCCCTCCCCCTTTTTTTTTCTTGCCTTCCAATTTAGGCATTTTCTTTTTGGGGTAATTACCAGGCCATCTGGGCCTGAGGACTGGTACCTCACTATCTCCTTTAATTCAGATGCAAGACTGAAATCTTGTAAAACTATGGAGTCCTCCAAGGCTTGTTTGGCTTCGTTAAGCTGCACTCTTAAATCTGCAATCTTTAACTGTAATTTCCTTGATTTCGCGGCATCCGCTGGTATATCCACGCTAACAATTGGCTCTCGCAGCTCAGAGACTATTTCTGCCACAATCTGAATTCTCCGGTCATCATCTTTAAC
Source organism: Ascaphus truei (assembly GCF_040206685.1). Lineage (NCBI taxonomy): Eukaryota > Metazoa > Chordata > Amphibia > Anura > Ascaphidae > Ascaphus > Ascaphus truei. The sequence continues at coordinate 207,440,363 of NC_134486.1, read as the reverse complement.
AATACGGAGCAATAATTCCACTAGACACGTTATAAGGGAAGTTGGTGTATTAGGTATTACAAGCATCTCTTGTAGGACAGCAAGAAGGCGTTTCCTGCCTCCTTCTTCACTGGTATCTAGACAGCCGACTATAAGAATCAGCTGCTGACCTATAAATTCTTTAGTCAGCATGTCTTCAATTTGTGTCATATCCGCTTTTTGTTCTTCTGTGAGAACAGCAGGGTTTTGAAGATAACTTAAGAGATAGTCTGCATAGACAGCGGGCTCTGGTAAAACATGTTCCAGTGCAGCCTCCCCTTCATCATCCTTTGACTTTAGTTACTCGCACAGTGCTTTCCAGTACAGAACGTTCTCGGGAGTTAGAGTTTCTATCGGGATCAATTTCCTCTCATCAATGTTTTTGCAGTTCTGGACTAGCTCATTGAGAGGCGATACGAGAACAATGCATTAAGTGCAGAGACGGCAACCTCCGGAGAATTTTCTACATCCAGGCGATGAAGCAATTCTAAGACATCCCTCTCAGTAAATCTGAGCCAAGCCTGAAGAACTTTTTTCTGCATCACTTCTTTCACTGCTCCTGATCTGTCATTAAGTCCCTGCTGCAATAGTTTAACTCTCTGGGCAATAGTTAAAGCTCTCATGTGAACCTTTTCCGACAACATCTGATATGCCATCTTCCTTACAAGTTCCTTCACATCCATTGCCTTGTGAAAAGTACCAAAGGATGAAGAGGAGCACAGCAGCCTTGTGAAAAGTAGACTGTAACACTGCAACGGTATTGCAGTCACGCTTTCTGGTGCGCCTCACTTGCTTTATCTCTACCACCCTTTTTCCCATGGACTGCTTCTGTGACCCAAGGGTCTGTCTTAGGGTTGTAACCTCTTTCTCCAACTTCAGCTGAGGAATCTCCTGCTGGGCAGCATTAGAGTCCAACGTAGCATCCTGCTCAGTCTTCAGAGCCTCGAGTATCTCATCCAGGTCACGTTTTTGTTTCTCTGCCATCTTGCGGCCAGCACGCTCAGACTCCAGGTCCTTTCTCAGGTCATGAAGCTGTCCTTCTGCATTTCTTTTTTCACTCAGTGCAGCTGCCAGTTCATCTTCTTTGGCGTCGAGTCGCGATTCCACATCTCCTAGCTGGTTCAGCGCAAGTCTTAAATCTGTTTATTTTCCTCTATTTCTGACCTGCAACTGCCAGTGCTCCTCCCAGACCTTGTCCAGCTCCAGCTGCAGTCGGGCCACCTCATTGGACGTGTGGTCCAGAAGCTTGCGGGTATCAGCCATCTCGGTTTCATAGCGCAATAGCAGGCAAGCCACCTGTCGGACGGTCACCTTCTCCCGCTCGGCGAGCTGTATCTTGCGCTCAGCAACCTGCATTTGCAGCTCTTCAACTTGATCCTGAAAATCCCCTCTCAGGGCCCTCACCTCTTCCTGGTGCTTGCTCTGGGCTTGCGTCAGCTCCTCCTTCATCTTTTGGAGCTCTGCAGTTTTTGTCGCCAGTATCGCTGTTGCTTCTGTCTTCCAGGCTTCTTTCTCCTTGGCATACTGACTCATGGAGGTGGAGTTGCCTCTCTGCTTCTCCAGCTCTTGCTCCAGTCTCTGGACCTTCTCGCGCTCCCTCTCATACAGAATCACCTGGCTTCCCAGCTCTGCCCCTAGTGATGCTCTTGTGGCGTACAGCGTGGCCCTCAGTTCCTCATGCTGTTCTGTGGGGACATACTGGGTACTCAGCTGTTCCTGTAGCACTCGCTGCTTCTCGTTGGCTGCTTGCAGACTTGCATGTAGCTCTTGCAGCTGGCTCTGCCATAAGTGCGTTGCCTGTGTGTGCTGCTGCAGGGAGACACGTTGCATCCTCTCTGCATTCTGCAGTGCTTCCTGCACCTCTAGCTTTTCCTGGATCAATTGCTTCTCCACTTTTCCTGCTTGGTGGAGCTTCTTATCACCTTTACTGATTTGATCAGTCAAGTCTGAATTTTTCTGCGTCAGACTTACATTCTCCTTCTTTACAGTCTCTAAATCCCTCAGGGCATTCTCATGGGTTTCCTTCAACATACCCAGCTCTGTGTTAAGACTGTGGCCCTCCTGGCGTGAGAGCTCCAGCTCTGTTTTGAGCGTGCTAGCTTCTTGGTGAGAAACTTCTAAGTCTTTGATGAAGTTTTGCACATCTCTCTGGGACATCTGATAGCATAGTCTCCAGTCAGGACTTGTTCTCTCTGATTCCATGTTAGCAATTGGGGTGTTGGCTTATCCAAACTTGTCTTGAGCTCCTCCAACTCACTCCGTAAGAGACGCTCTGTTTTCTTTAACTCCTCATACTCAAGTATAGCTGGGAGTATACACCTCTTTACCTCGGCGTTCGCTTCTCGCTCCCTATTCAATTGTTCCTGCAAGGCATCATAATCACGGTGGGCAGTTTGGAGTGCAGAAATTAAGGCCTCTTTTCCCTGGATCAAGGATTCAGCTTCCCTTTGCTCCTCCTTTTCCTTTACCACCGTTCCTGTGACAATTCTGCCCATCACTCCGGTCTGCAGCACATCTCGGTGACTTGCTGACGCCTGTTGTCCTGATATCGCAGGCTCAAGTAGTTCGGTCACTTCCTCTGTGACTTGAAAAATATTTTTATTTTTCTTCTTTCTCTTTGTTTTATTAGTTCCAGAGACATCAGTGGTACTGGGCACACACACACTGGACACTTTTGCAGCTTTCATCTGCGGGTACGTTTCTCTTCTCGGGGCCACATATGCGTCGTCATCATATTCATCATATGGCCTGAAGGGACACTGTTTCGTATGGTTATGTACATTGCAAAACTTACACTTGACGGCGGCCATTTTAAAACCCCGTTTAAAAAAAAAAACATTTCACACCCGACGAGGCAGACTTTGCACAACACACGTAAGTTGTTCTTGCTTTACAATATTTGAACCTTCTGGGTTCTTCTTAGGGCAACTTCTTTGCAAAAATCCATTTTCACTTTCTTATTTACCAGACAGGGCAACCTTTACCTCACAGCACTTGCTAGCTGCAAATTCACTCACTTCAGCAAAAGGCATTAGCTTTACACAGCAATCCTTTCATACCCGACGGGGCAAAATTTACACTCAGCGCTTGCTAGCTGTAACTTCCATGCTTCAGCAAAAAATCATTTTTTTTTTTCGCTTGAGTTCAGTGTCTCAACACATCTTCATCTACTGACCCCCAGAGGCATAGCATCCCACTTCTGACACCACCTGTGGCAGGACGGCCTCGCGGCGGGGTCAGTAAGATGCTAGACACGATGGGAAACTTTAAACACTAGTGGTTTATTAGCCACAACCAAAATAAGTACGGGTGCACTGTCCCTTTAAGAAACTACTTTCTTGAAAATTAAAGCCTAGTCCCGTTAGGGACACTAACTCACTTCTTGAGCCCTTACTAACAGGACAGCCAGCTAATCTGGTCATGCCCAAAACATGCTACACAAAGGATAACCGATACGTATAAGAATAAAGTCTTATCTGTTTTTTCAGCTCCAACAGCAAACAGGAACACGGTTCCGGGGAGCGGGCTGTGTCCAGCCTCGCAGCAATCTGTATCTTTATCCTGGGTTGGGGTTCCAGCTGGTCCCAGCAGCCTAGCTCCTCGCAGGACTGGGGGACCAGAGCAACAGCAACGGCTTCCCAGCCGGGAGAGTTCTCTCCACCTTCCTGTGGAAAAACAAGCTCTCCTTGTGTGAGCAACTTCCTGCTTTTTAAAGCACTTGTTTCACTCATGAGTTCAGCCCCTGTTTAATCAGTCTTCAGCTGTGCTTTCTCTGTCTGAGGAGATTAACACTCTGTGATCTGGCTACAGCATCTCTCCATTCACTGTCACAGCCTACTGAGTCAGTGACTCTGTCACAATATATATATATATATATATACAGTGCTCGACAAATAATGATAACCAGTCGCCCGTTGCGAGTGGATTTAGGCAGCTGGTGACCCGTGCTGCAGCTCAATGAATTCCCCTGCTCGTGCCAATGTTTTTTTTTTTTTTTTTTAAATAAATAAATAAATAATCCCCCTCCCTGATTGGGTTAAAAAAAAAGGTTTAAAAAAATGGCGGCAAATCCTGTGGTCCCGGCGCGCGTGCACAGGGCAAGCAGAGTGTCCTGCCATTTGCGCTGCCTGTTCCCCCCAGCAACCCAGAATCCCCCGCATCCCTCCCCCCCCACTCCCCATGTGGGACGGAGGGGGAAGCCCAAACCAAGCGCCGCGCGCGATCCAGCCCCCCCCCACACCCTCCCCCCTCCGCTCCCCACGTGGGACGGAGGGGGAAGCCCAAAACAAGCGCGCGATCCAGCCCCCCCCCTCCGCTCCCCACGTGGGACGGAGGGGGAAGCCCAAAACAAGCGCCGCGCGCGATCCAGCCCCCCCCCACACCCTCCCCCCTCCGCTCCCCACGTGGGACGGAGGGGGAAGCCCAAAACAAGCGCGCGATCCAGCCCCCCCGCACTCTCCGCTCCCCACGTGGGACGGAGGGGGAAGCGCAAAACAAGCGCGCGATCCAGCCCACCCGCACCCTCCGCTCCCCACGTGGGACGGAGGGGGAAGTGCCAACCCAGCTTCCCCTGTGCGCGCCTCCTGCGCCAGTCCGCCTCCTGCCCATGATCTCCCCCTAATCACCTGCCCCCGATCCTCGCTTGCTGCCCGGGGGTGTCCGGGGAGCGTGCTGCGGCGTCGGCCGCTTCGGGGAGGGGGGGGGGGACCTGCTGCTGCTGCTGCTGCTGAGGCCCACGCTGCGCTGTGTGTCCCATGTCTTGGAGAGGGCCCACTGCCGTGCGGAGACCCCACTGCTGCCACGTGTGACCCGGTGAGTGTGTGAGTGACAGACTGAGTGTCTGTGAGTGTGTGAGTGTGCCTGTGTGTCTGTGAGTGTGGCTGTGAGTGTGCCTGTGTGTCTGTGAGTGTGCCTGTGTGTCTGTGAGTGTGCCTGTGTGCCTGTGTGTCTGTGAGTGTGCCTGTGTGCCTGTGTGTCTGTCAGTGTGCCTGTGTGTCTGTCAGTGTGCCTGTGTGTCTGTCAGTGTGCCTGTGTGTCTGTTAGTGTGCCTGTGTGTCTGTGAGTGTGCCTGTGTGCCTGTGTGTCTGTGAGTGTGCCTGTGTGTCTGTGAGTGTGTCAGTGTGCCTGTGTGTCTGTGTGTCTGTCAGTGTGCCTGTGTGTCTGTCAGTGTGCCTGTGTGTCTGTCAGTGTGCCTGTGTGTCTGTCAGTGTGCCTGTGTGTCTGTCAGTGTGCCTGTGTGTCTGTCAGTGTGCCTGTGTGTCTGTGAGTGTGCCTGTGTGTCTGTGAGTGTGCCTGTGTGTCTGTGAGTGTGCCTGTGTGTCTGTGAGTGTGCCTGTGTGTCTGTGAGTGTGCCTGTGTGTCTGTGAGTGTGCCTGTCAGTGTGCCTGTGTGTGTGTGTGTGTGTGTCTGTCAGTGTGCCTGTGTGTCTGTGAGTGTGCCTGTGTGTCTGTCAGTGTGCCTGTGTGTCTGTCAGTGTGCCTGTGTGTCTGTCAGTGTGCCTGTGTGTCTGTCAGTGTGCCTGTGTGTCTGTCAGTGTGCCTGTGTGTCTGTCAGTGTGCCTGTGTGTCTGTCAGTGTGCCTGTGTGTCTGTGAGTGTGCCTGTGTGTCTGTCAGTGTGCCTGTGTGTCTGTCAGTGTGCCTGTGTGCCTGTCTGTGTGTCTGTGTGCCTGTCTGTGTGTCTGTGTGTGTGTGTGTGTGAGTGAGTGTCTCTGAGTGTGTGTCTGTGAGTCTTCTGTGTGAGTGTGTCTCTGCGTGAGTGTCTGCGTGAGTGTGTCTCTGCGTGTCTGTGAGTGAGAGTGAGTGTGTGTCTGTGTGTCACCCTCTCCCTGTGTCGCCCTCGCCTTCTCCCTGTCGCCCTCGCCCTCGCCCTCTCTCTGTCTTTGTCTCTCATTCTCTCTGTGTGTGTTCTGTGTCTCTCTTTTTTTGTCTCTCATTTTTGTGTGTCTCTCATTTTTGTGTGTCTCTCATTTTTGTGTGTCTCTCATTTTTGTGTGTCTCTCATTTTTGTGTGTCTCTCATTTTTGTGTGTCTCTCTTTTTCTGTGTGTCTCTCTTTTTCTGTGTGTGTCTCTCTTTTTCTGTGTGTCTCTCTTTTTCTGTGTGTGTCTCTCTTTTTCTGTGTGTCTCTCTTTTTCTGTGTGTCTCTCTTTTTCTGTGTGTGTCTCTCTTTTTCTGTGTGTCTCTCTTTTTCTGTGTGTGTCTCTCTTTTTCTGTGTGTGCCTCTCTTTTTCTGTGTGTGTCTCTCTTTTTCTGTGTGTCTCTCTTTTTCTGTGTGTGTCTCTCTTTTTCTGTGTGTGTCTCTCTTTTTCTGTGTGTGTCTCTCTCTGTCTGTCTCTCTCTGTCTGTCTCTCTCTATCTGTCTCTCTCTATCTGTCTCTCTCTATCTGTCTCTCTGGCCGAGTCCATAGAAGGACAGGCCGCGCTGAGCCGTGCGGACGCTCCGCGCTGAGCCCCTGCATACTCAATGAGGATGCCTTGAGAGGGGGCTCACGCGAGCGTCTGCAGGCGTGCTGAGGCGCTGGAGTTTTCAGCCGACAGCCAAGCTGTTTTTCAGAGCACTGTCGGCTGAAAACATCCAATCAGCGCGGAGCAGCGTCAACGTCACGGCGCCTTGACGTCTCTTTATCTGTCTCTATCTGTCTCTCTCTCTGTCTCTCTCTCTGTCTCTCTCTGTCTGTCTCTCTCTCCCACTCTCTCTCTCCCACTCTCTCTCTGTCTCTCCCACTCTCTCTCTCTGTCTCTCCCACTCTCTTTCTGTCTCTCCCACTCTCTTTCTGTCTCTCCCACTCTCTCTCTGTCTCTCCCACTCTCTCTCTATCTCTCCCACTCTCTCTCTCTGTCTCTCCCACTCTCTCTCTGTTTCTCCCACTCTCTCTCTGTCTCTCCCACTCTCTCTCTGTCTCTGTCTCTCCCACTCTCTCTCTGTCTCTCTCACTCTCTCTCTGTCTCTCTCACTCTCTCTCTCACTCTCACTCTCTCTCTCACTCTCTCTCCCACTCTCTTTCTGTCTCTCCCACTCTCTTTCTGTCTCTCCCACTCTCTCTCTGTCTCTCCCACTCTCTCTCTGTCTCTCCCACTCTCTCTCTGTCTCTCCCACTCTCTCTCTGTCTCTGTCTCTCCCACTCTCTCTCTGTCTCTCTCACTCTCTCTCTGTCTCTCTCACTCTCTCTCTCACTCTCACTCTCTCTCTCACTCTCTCTCCCACTCTCTCTCTCTCTCTCCCACTCTCTCTCTCTCCCACTCTCTCTCTCCCACTCTCTCTCTCTCCCACTCTCTCTCTCTCCCACTCTCTCTCTCTCCCACTCTCTCTCTCTCCCACTCTCTCTCTCTCCCACTCTCTCTCTCTCCCACTCTCTCTCTCTCCCACTCTCTCTCTCTCCCACTCACTCACTCTCACTCTCTCCCACACTCTCTCTCTCCCCCACACACTCTCTCTCTCTCTCCCCCACACACTCTCGCTCTCTCCCCCACACACTCTCACACTATGGATCTGGATATCTTAACTGCCCTAAACTACACTGAAATAACCTATACTGCTTACTTCCAGATCTGACTCAAGCTTCACATGGAAGACATCGAACCCCCCCTAACCCAGAAGACAGGTAACGAACACCTCCCCTCCAATGTATAACATTGCGGGAATGAGGGTACCTGGACTTTGAGGGTCTGCGGATCAGGTAAGATCCCAGACGGGATTGCTGCTTTAAATATTGTGAAGCGGGGGCATCCAGACACTAGTTAAGGGGTGCAGGAAACTGGTCATCCACATCTGGCTTTTTTTTTCTAGATTCGACATTTATACACACACACACACACACACACCAAGGACTAATTGTAGTATAATGTAATACAATAAATAAACTAATATCAAAAACGAATGTTCTTACTAGGAATTTATTCAATTTATGGCTTTTTTTTAAATGCGTGGCTGGGGGCGGGACTAGAGGCGGGGTTGGGGGCGGGACTAGGGGCGGGACTAGGTGGCGAGTAGATTTTTTGGTTCGGCGAGTAGATTTTTGGGTGATTTGTCAAGCACTGTATATATATATATATATATATATATATATATATATATATATATATATATATATATATACAAAGTCAGATGGCACTCGCAAAAATATGGAAAACAGGTGCTAGTCCCATATAGTAATGACTAAAAATAGAGATTCCTTACCAGGCAGACCGGGAGTCCAAGACCACGCAGCAAGAAACGAGACAGCACTCAGAGTAGATATCAAAATGATGTATTGTTAGATAGGCACATACAACCAACGTTTCGGTCCTCAAAGAGGACCTTTCTCAAGGGAGTGCTCACCCCTAAGTGACAAAAACCCACCATTAAATACCCACACCCACACCAAGCACAAACCGTGATAGGCTAGCAGCCTGCCCCTCCTCTCTGGATCAGCTGAATGCAACTACACCGAACATGAGCAAGATGACGTCATCGCTATGCAACCAACAAGACACGGAGCGTCTGTTGTTGTCAAGGGAACCCTCAAGGCAGAGACTAATGCGCATGCGTGTACTTACAATATCGGGCGTGAGAGAGTGTGTGTAAAAGACCGCTGGTGCATAGGTATAGCCCCAAATGCCGAGACAAAGCATCTGGTGTTGTCATGGAGATTCCACGAAGGAGAGGTCATTGCGCATGTTTGCGCTGATAGTCTCAAGCACTGAGCGCGAGAGGGAGACCATTGCGCATGCGTGCAGGGACAAAAACTAACACATAGTAGCCAGAGCAACTGGAGAGTATTAAATGAGCCAAAACACTCAGCTATAAAGGAAAACGGCACACAAAAGTGAGCAGGCAATGAATACAAAACTACTGCATCCTGAGGGGGCACAAAGAAATGTGTAAACACCAAGGTGCTGCATAATGAATAAACATAAGGGAATCCAAGCAGTGTATGGAGACCAGGGGTGTGTGGGCAAGGAAGGAAAGAGGAGAGGGGATGAGAGGCAGCATACAGTGGTACAAAGACAAAGGGAAGTACAACCGGATAACGGGAAAGGGGAAGGTAGGAAATGAGGAAAAAATAGCAGACAAATGGAGAATAAGAACAATAATAATAATAAACAAAGGAATAATAAACAATAAAGACCAATGGGTATACTCAGGGCCATGTCAAGGACAATGACAGAGGAATACAGGGGAGACAAAAATTCTAATCAGGAACACATGACAAAAATTCAAGAAAAAATGCAAGAAAAAATGCTAAAGTTGAAATAATTAAATAAAGCATCCAAGTCTGAAGTCCTCATTCAGGCCATAAGGTGACAATGTCCTCAGATCGTGAATGGCTTTAGCCTCCAATTGTAGCAGCAGTCTGTTGCGATCCCCACCACGGGTCGATAAGTTTGCTTGTAAAATCGGCATACATTTCAGCGACGAAAGACTATGACGATGTTGTTTGAAATGTCTTGCCACAGGGAGGAGTTTAAGATCGTCATCAGCATTTTGGTCCAAGAGTGCCTTGCGGATTGTTGACCTGTGCACAGCCATGCGTTCTTTCAACATGCGGCTTGTTTTGCCTATATAGTAAAGGCCACAAGAACATTTGATAAAATAGACAACAAATCTCGACTCACAGGTCATAGCAGTCTTAATGCCAATGGGTTTCCCACTATGTGGATGCGCAAAGGACTGGCCAGTCTGTAGGAAACCACAGTTGATGCACCCATGGCATTTATAGACACCAGGTTTTCGCTGAAGCCATGTTGTAGAATTAGCATATTTGGTAGTCGGATCAGCCTGCACAAACATATCCCTCAAGTTCCTTCCACGGCAATAGCACATCCTGGGGGGTGTCTGACAGATGTTACCAATTTTAGGGTCATTGGCTAGAATGTTCCAATTCCTTTTAATACTACGTTTAATTAAATTGGAAGAGGTAGTATAAGTGCTGCTGATGTTGATTGACGTGTTATCGATTATTTAAGTAGATGGTGGGAGCAGGGAACCCCTGTCAACTGCCCGTACCTTAGTTAGGGCCACATTGACTTCCGATCTTGAGTATCCCCTATCCAGAAACCTCTTAGCCATTTTCCATAATGCGTCCTCGACCAGCGTAGGGTCACTAGTAATGCGTTTGACCCTTAGCATCTGAGAGAATGGGAGCCCTCGTTTCAGTGACTCTGGATGGTGACTCATAGCACACAGGAGTGTGTTTCTGTCTGTTGGTTTTTGAAAAATCTCAGTCGCTGGTCTACCATCTTTTTTATAGACCACTGTGTCTAGGAAGGGAATACGATCCATGCTATAATTAACAGTGAACCGTATCGTGGATGGTATCATATTCAAATGACAGATAAATTGTGTCAGTTCCTCCTCCTGTCCACGCCAAATTAGGAAGATGTCATCAATGTAGCGGGTGTAATGAACAATATTGTTGGAAAAAGAGGCATCGTTAAGTAGATGTAGTTGTTCATAGCTATCCATGAATAAATTGGCGTAAGCCGGGGCCATATTCGAACCCATAGCAGTCCCTGTTTGTTGAAGAAAAAAATCCCGCTCGAACCGGAAAAAGTTCTTATGTAATATGACATCAATCAAGAGGAGAACGAATTCACTTGGAGGCCCATCATATCCATCGAGATTGGAAAAATGGTCCCGAATGTCCTCCAGACCCTCGACATGTGGGATATTGGTGTAAAGACTGGAGACATCCATAGTTACCAGAAACATGTCAGAGATATCATAAGCGATCGTGCCTAGTTTGGTAATAAAGGCCGTGGTATCCTTAACAAACGATGACATCTTCGCAACCATAGGTTGCAACAGGTGGCCCACAAATTGAGAAAGGGGGTGACAGAGTGATCCCATTGCTGCAATGATCGGTCTGCCTGGCGGGTTGACGATGGACTTGTGCACCTTCGGAAGTACATAGATAACAGGGACTATAGGGTGGTCTTGGGACAAAAAAGTAGCGGTTACCTCTGATATCCATGAATTGTTGACGCCTAAGCGGATGATGGAGTCTATTTCTTTTTGATAGACAGATGTGGGATCGCTTTGTAGTTTTTTGTAATGATTGGTATCCATTAATTGTCGCACAATTTCAGCTCTATAGTCGGTATAGTCCATTAAGACAATCCCCCCACCTTTATCAGCCGGTTTAATGATAATTTTGTCATTAGACTTCAGGGATGCAATGGCCTGTTTCTCTTCAACGGAGAGGTTGGAGAAACTCCTTTTGTGATGCTTGATATTATTCCGAGTGTCTCTACCCAGGAGTCCCATAAAAGTGGTAATGCTGGGATTAGTCACGATTGGATCAAACGTACTCCTGACCTTGAATTTTGTATCAGCATAAGTCATCTGATTAGCATCAGTAGATACTGCCTCAGTTCTAGAGAAGAAATCCTTAAGACGTAACTGGCGATCAATTTTGAACATGTCGATCTCCCAGCGAAAAGGGTCCTGTGAGGTGGTCGGAACAAATGACAAGCCCTTCTGGAGAACACTGATCTCCGCGGTTGTAAGGGAGTGTGAGGACAAGTTGTAAATCACTTCCTCCTGGGGTGTCCTCGCTGCTTCTTTGCCTCTCTTTCCAAGAGACCTCTTCTTCCCAGCACCTCTCCTGGCCGCTCTCCCACATCGGAGTCTGGAATGGGTGGCTTGTGCGTACTCACTGTGCCCCCACCCAAAAAAGGATCAGAATGTGTTCCTTCTGGGGCGTCCGAGAAATCTGTGTCGCTCGTATTATTACCAGTGCCTGTTCCAGTACCAGGAGTCTTCTTAAAGCGAGAGTAGGTTCTTCGCTGTGCACCGCGCCCAGTGCCAGGTTCGTGTAGTCCAAGAAGCCACCTATAAACCCGCTTGAGTCGTTGGTAACCTGCTTGAGTTTTTCACGTTTATATTTCGTTAAACTGTCACGATATAGGTCAAGGGTAGTTTGAATTTTATCAGTCCAGTCTGTAGAGGTATCAGAGGCTAGTGTCTCACTGTGTCTATCCGTGATCACCTTTATCTCGCTCTTAAGTCGCGTGATCTCTTTGCTGGACTGCTCTATAACCAGAATCATGAGGTCATAGGAACACTTATTGAGGATACCAATCCACTTTCTACAGAACTCAGTGTCTGTTGGACCAATCGTTGGTTGGTTTTTAATGCGGAAACCCCTAGGGATCAGCTTCTCCCTATGATAGTGTGACAAAGTTACTCCATGCAAAAAGAAATCAACCTCTCGCTTTTTTAGTTTAATGAGGTCATTGTAAATATCTGATGCTTTGTCAGAGCCCAAAGTAGCCTCAAAGGTCTCACTAAATCTAATTTTGGCAATGTCAGCTTCACTATAACTGACACTCTCCGAAATGGTAGAAAAAACTCCAGTGATGTCTGGAAAATCTTCCATCATAAACTGTCACTCAGTAAGGGACTGCAAGTAGGTGACAAGAACTAAAAATATAAGTAACACTCCGTGAGACACAGGGGTGTCACAAAAATGAAAATCCAGGTGGGTGCTCATCTCATAGTGTGAAATAATATACAAAGTCAGATGGCACTCGCAAAAATATGGAAAACAGGTGCTAGTCCCATATAGTAATGAATAAAAATAGAGATTCCTTACCAGGCAGACCGGGAGTCCAAGACCACGCAGCAAGAAACGAGACAGCACTCAGAGTAGATATCAAAATGATGTATTGTTAGATAGGCACATACAACCGACGTTTCTATCCTCAAACAGGACATTTCTCAAGGGAGTGCTCACCCCTAAGTGACAAAAACCCACCATTAAATACCCACACCCACGATTTTTCAAAAACCAACAGACAGAAACACACTCCTGTGTGCTATGAGTCACCATCCAGAGTCACTGAAACGAGGGCTCCCATTCTCTCAGATGCTAAGGGTCAAACGCATTACTAGTGACCCTACGCTGGTCGAGGACGCATTATGGAAAATGGCTAAGAGGTTTCTGGATAGGGGATACTCAAGATCGGAAGTCAATGTGGCCCTAACTAAGGTACGGGCAGTTGACAGGGGTTCCCTGCTCTTACCATCTACTGAAATAATCGATAACACGTCAATCAACATCAGCAGCACTTATACTACCTCTTCCAATTTAATTAAACGTAGTATTAAAAGGAATTGGAACATTCTAGCCAATGACCCTAAAATTGGTAACATCTGTCAGACACCCCCCAGGATGTGCTATTGCCGTGGAAGGAACTTGAGGGATATGTTTGTGCAGGCTGATCCGACTACCAAATATGCTAATTCTACAACATGGCTTCAGCGAAAACCTGGTGTCTATAAATGCCATGGGTGCATCAACTGTGGTTTCCTACAGACTGGCCAGTCCTTTGCGCATCCACATAGTGGGAAACCCATTGGCATTAAGACTGCTATGACCTGTGAGTCGAGATTTGTTGTCTATTTTATCAAATGTTCTTGTGGCCTTTACTATATAGGCAAAACAAGCCGCATGTTGAAAGAACGCATGGCTGTGCACAGGTCAACAATCCGCAAGGCACTCTTGGACCAAAATGCTGATGACGATCTAAAACTCCTCCCTGTGGCAAGACATTTCAAACAACATCGTCATAGTCTTTCGTCGCTGAAATGTATGCCGATTTTACAAGCAAACTTAATCGACCCGTGGTGGGGATCGCAACAGACTGCTGCTACAATTGGAGGCTAAAGCCATTCACGATCTGAGGACATTGTCACCTTATGGCCTGAATGAGGACTTCAGACTTGGATGCTTTATTTAATTATTTCAACTTTAGCATTTTTTCTTGCATTTTTTCTTGAATTTTTGTCATGTGTTCCTGATTAGAATTTTTGTCTCCCCTGTATTCCTCTGTCATTGTCCTTGACATGGCCCTGAGTATACCCATTGGTCTTTATTGTTTATTATTCCTTTGTTTATTATTATTATTGTTCTTATTCTCCACTTGTCTGCTATTTTTTCCTCATTTCCTACCTTCCACTTTCCCGTTATCCGGTTGTACTTCCCTTTGTCTTTGTCCCACTGTATGCTGCCTCTCATCCCCTCTCCCCCTTTCCTTCCTTGCCCACACACCCCTGGTCTCCATACACTGCTTGTATTCCCTTATGTTTATTCATTATGCAGCACCTTGGTGTTTACACATTTCTTTGTGCCCCCTCAGGATGCAGTAGTTTTGTATTCATTGCCTGCTCACTTTTGTGTGCCGTTTTCCTTTATAGCTGAGTGTTTTGGCTCATTTAATACTCTCCAGTTGCTCTGGCTACTATGTGTTAGTTTTTGTCCCTGCACGCATGCGCAATGGTCTCCCTCTCGCGCTCAGTGCTTGAGACTATCAGCGCAAACATGCGCAATGACCTCTCCTTCGTGGAATCTCCATGACAACACCAGATGCTTTGTCTCGGCATTTGGGGCTATACCTATGCACCAGCGGTCTTTTACACACACTCTCTCACGCCCGATATTGTAAGTACACGCATGCGCATTAGTCTCTGCCTTGAGGGTTCCCTTGACAACAACAGACGCTCCGTGTCTTGTTGGTTGCATAGCGATGACGTCATCTTGCTCATGTTCGGTGTAGTTGCATTCAGCTGATCCAGAGAGGAGGGGCAGGCTGCTAGCCTATCACGGTTTGTGCTTGGTGTGGGTGTGGGTATTTAATGGTGGGTTTTTGATATCTACTCTCTCTCTCTCTCTCTCTCTCTCTCTCTCTCTCTCTCTCTCGTGTGTGTGCGCGTGCGTGTGTGTGCGCGAATATATTTATCAAAGTTGCACAATGTTAATAAATAATTTATTCTCACATGTCTTTTTTTTAATTTTTAAAATATTATATAATATACACACACACACACACACACACATATACACACACACACAGGTTCCCCAGTGACACACAAACACACAGACCACTTCAAAGTGACACACACACACACACACACTGACGGCTACCAAGTGACACACACACAGTGATACCCGCCTCCCAAGCGCGCTTGCTGCCTCCTCTGCCAGGACAGCAAAACTAGCACATGCGCAACAGTCCTCCTTCAGACAACTGCTTCGGGTCTCGATCGGGAGTTACTGGATGCTGCGGGAGGTTGCTACGCAATAAAACGGGAGTGACAGCACTAACCACATGCACAAGCTCAGTGTAAACTACATTATGACCGACAGTAAACCCCTGCTTACGAGGGCACTTGCAGCACACCTGTGTACACATCTGGATAAGGCTGAGACACTGGAACTGACTCTCATGATTGGGAGTTAATTGATTGATTGCTGTTTTTTTCTTTGGGGGGGTATTTATTGTACATGTACTGTCATTCTCACATTGCACCTCCCTGAGGAAGGTCCCGTTTTCTAGGACCGAAACATTGGAATTTCTGTGCCTTGTTTTCTAATACACAATTTCTACTGCAAGACTGAGTGCTGTCTCCTGATTTCGTGGGATCTTCACGGTATCGTTTGTTTTACTTATTTTATGGGACAAGCAGCTATCAATACCTCTGCTTATGGCGTGCCGACTGACTTTTCCCAATATATATACAGTCTGTCACCTAGTTAGCCACCCACCCAGTCAGTCAGTCACCTAGTCAACCACCCAATCAGTTACCCTCCCAGACTAGTCACACACTCAGACAATCAATTCTTATTAGGTATATATTAAAAAATGTTAAAGTAAGGGTGGGGCTAGGGGCCGGGCTTGCTGGCGAGTAGATTTTTTGGTTCGGCGAGTAGATTTTTGGGTGATTTGTCAAGCACTGTGTATATGTGTGTGTATGTATGTATGTATGTATGTATGTATAGTCATGTGAAAAAGAAAGTACACCTTCTTTGAATTCCATGGTTTTACATATCAGGACATAATAATAATCATCTGTTCCTTAGCAGGTCTAAAAATTAGGTAAATACAACCTCAGATGAACAACAACACATTACATATTACTCTGTGTCATGATTTATTTAACAAAAATAAAGCCAAAATGGAGAAGCCATGTGTGAAAAACTAAGTACTATTGGATCTTTGGGAGATGGGGTGTCCCGGTACGTCGACAAATTTTTACAACCGTTGGTTCATGGGCTAGTATTTTGTTTTTACTCACTCACAATTATTTTTTATTTGACACACAGTTTTTTCTCCAAAAGAAAGGCACGGCAATGGGGACTTCCTTTGCCCCCTCTTATGCCAACTTGTTCATGGGGCTTTGGGAGTCCTCTCACATTTTTGGTTGCACTAATCGTCATCATCAACACATCGTCTTTTACAAACGCTATATAGATGACTTAATTTTCATTTGGGGTGGGGATCTAGATTCACTTAACACTTTCTTTGAAACACTCAATACTAATGAAGTCAATTTAAAATTCACTATGGAGACACACACTCATCATATCACTTTTTGGACGTGACGTTCCATGTTGATCTAAACAATGCCATACAGACCAATCTTTTTAAGAAACCTAATTCAAGAAACTCCTTCCTCCACGCCAGGAGTAGTCATCCCAAGTCCCTCATTCGCGGGATCCCCAAGGGGCAATTTCTTCGATATAGGAGACTATGTTCAGACGAGACATCATTTGTCAACCACTCCAGGGACCTTAGTGCAAGGTTTGAGATGAGGGGGTATGGCAAGAAAGATATAGATATAGCTTTTCAACAAGCTAGCATCCTAGATAGGAGTACATTGATTAGCCAGAAAGAAATAAAGAAACGTGAGTTTGTGAATACTTTATTCATTACTCAATTCAATTGTCAGGTGAATCAAATCAAAACAATTGTCTATAAACACTGGAACACCTTAAAACTAGATTCAGATCTCGACATGGTTACCAAAGAGGGCCCTAAGTTCGTCTTTAAAAAGGCTAGAACACTGGCCTCTTCATTATCTCCCAGCCTTTTTCCCTCTGCACCAGACCGCATATCGGGTATCCCCTCTGGATTCCACTTATGCGGAAGATGTAATTGGTGTAAATTTGCCAAGCCTATTAAACAATTTCAAATGGTCTATCCTAAATTTAATTACAAAATGTCCACATTTATCAATTGCCACACAAGTTTTGTGGTATATATGATATCTTGTGGGTGTAATAAAAAATATATAGGGAGGACCATTAGGCACCTTAAAACCAGAATGGCAGAACATGCCAGACTAATAACAAGGAGAGATCAAGAACATCCGGTATCAAGACATTTCTCGGAGTGTCCTAGAGGGGGCATTACAAATTTCCAATTTTCTGGGATTGAACACATCGCCCCATGGGTTAGAGGGGGGGGGGTAGACTTAATTCCCTCAATAAGAGAGAGATGCATTGGATATTTACTATGGATACTTATGCCCCAAAGGGTTAAATGTGGAATGGGAGCTCAAACATTTTTTGATGGATTAACATATTTATCAACCAACTAGTGTGGAGTTTACCATTGAACACGGGCCCAGGGGTTATCTAACATTTAAAATCTGATATTCTATCAAAATCTTCTATATTTTTTTATCATCCATAGTGCTAGATCAGATATGGTCGTCCTATGTAATCCATGTGTATATGCAATTCACATGCGTTATATTCATTCATATGTGTTTTAGTCTTGGTTTTTTGATCATCATGTTATATATTCATTTGATTTCTTGACATACAGTAGGGTGGTATCTTACAGTGTTTTTATGTTTATGATTAAATAGTGTGCCTACTATTTTTCACTTGTTGTACCTGCAGTACAAGTACGTGTTTTTAAATGTATTCTTGCTTGTGTATTAGGATATGGGTGTTAGTCTATTGTGATCACCTATCAATCTACTCATTTCATCAATGATTGGTGGATAGAACTAAATCATTATACCATACACCTGATGAAATCAGGGGATATCCTTTATAACAAGCTGTTGTGTGTCCTAACAGACTACTCTTTGATAAAGCACTCTGTGCGCGAAACATGTCAGAGTGTCTCTAGGGAACTCTGCCCTATGTTCTTTTAATCAATAAACCGTTATAAAGAAGACCCTCGTGTCTTGTTTTGCACTGGTGGGCTGTGCTCCGGTTTCTCCATCGATCCATTTGGGGGGTGGAGATTTTTTTTGTATGTATTTGGGGGTGGGAAGCTTTTTGCATTGGGGGAGTGGGAAGTTTTTTGGTATATATCTTGTGGGGGGAAATGTGTGAGGGGGGGGAATGAGTGAGCGTGGGATAATTGATGGAGGGAGAGGGGAGAGGGGGTGAGTGAGGAAAAGAGGTAGTAAGAGTGAGACGCAGGGGAGAGAAATACATGCAAGGCGGGAGTTTGAGAGTGAGAGGGGGTGAGATGGAAGGGAGAGAAATACATGGGAAAAGGTGGAGGGAAAGAGAGGGGGCTCGTGAAGTGTGAAATGGGGGGTTGGCTCACAATACCGCCGACATGGGGGGGGCTGCTTAAAATGTTTGTCGTGGGCACCACGATTTCTGTTGGCAGCCTTGGGCATGGGTTACACTTGTGAGTGTTGATTAGCGAAGAAAAGTAGGTTTGTTTAGCCTGGGAGAGGGCTGAGTTGAAACAGGAATGGATACATTTGTAGGTTGTCAGAGTCTATAGCGTAGCAGAGAAAAGAGAGTGAAGAATGCAAAGGGAGTTAATAGCCAATAGATTAACGGAACTGCAGAAGTGAGGGGTAGATGGAGGTGAAGAAGAGTAAATGTGATGAGATGATGTTCAGAGAGAGAAAATTGAGAAATCAGAGTAAGAAAAGTTTAGTGAAAACCAGGTCCAGGTAGTGGCCAACCTTGTGGGTGCTTGCTGCAGTCCATTAGTGACGGTCAAAAGAGAAGTTTAGGGAGAGTACTTGTACTTACATGGGTCGGCATCTCTTGTTCTATATATATATAAGCATATTATTCTTTTAAATGCAAGTCCTATGGGATGATTTTAACATTTGTTACTTTAAAGGCAATATTACGCTATTTTTTTGTTTGTTTTGTTTTTAGATATCTTTTTTCTCAATGCTTTAACAATGTGAAGTACAGAGGCAATTGTAGAGAAGACCTTTCCAGGAAAGGTCCCACATCATACTCTCTAGGTAAATTATATGACACTTGTTTGTGAGTGCGTCACATTTATTTTCAATTTGGTTTGCACAAATATAAAAACAATGTGCACTATTCTCTATTTTTCTTATTTTTGCGCCATAGGTACAATTTTGGGGACTTTTTTTAAACTTTATTGAGTACTTTGTGGTGGAAGTACATTTACCTTAAGGCTGCAGGGAAAGTATTAGTGTTGTGATTTATATCTGTATTGTATTGTGTATTGTATTCACATTTTGGACTTGATTTATATGTATTTCTTTCAATATAAGAAATGATTGGTATAAGCAGTTACTGTATTGAAAATAATAGTCACTGGTAATGCTATTTCTATATTCACATATCCCATGCAGCTGAAGCCTAAGATTTTCTCACACAACTTAAAATTCCCTCAAAATCATGTTCCATAAGATATCCGGGCAACTCTGCATTAGGGAACACTTCCAAATCCCTGTTCTGAACCTCCTCTTTCTGCCAACAGGATCTCCTGTTGTAATTGTTCTAAGATAATTGCTACACCTACAAATCTGCATCAAAGGCATTGTGACCAGGGAGGCGCGAGTATCATCCCCTACTCCTTTCCCTACTTTTCCCGGTACTGACCGAAAGACGAGAAGGACAACGTTTTGGAGGTATAAAGGCCGCGGCTTTGTTTATTTATAACAACATGGAGATAGTTACTATCCCGGTCCGCACCGGAAATGCTCGGTGCTGGTAATGCAACGGAGGGGCACCCGGATGTATGACCCGGTGACCTGCCCCCTCGCTTCAACCCGCTTTACCAGCCCCGAGCCCCTTCCGGCAGAACGAGCACCTACCCCCTCCCCCAACTGCCGCCGCGACAAAGCAAATTGGCCCCATTTTTTCCCTTCCATCTGGATCTTCCCGACTCTGTTCCCGATCCGGACTATCTTGACTTCTGTGGAATGAAGAGAAGTTATACCGGCCCCCGTGATTGTGATGATCCTTGACTAAGAAAAGGGATGGGTGGGTGGGATTATGTTGCGAGCCAGGAGCAAGTGACCGCAGCTCGCTCCTGGCCGCAGGTACACCCCCCCTCCTGGTCGCCCCTCCCCTTGGCCACTCCTGTGGCCCGCCTGGATCGGGGAGGCCGCGCCCCCCGGTCACTGGCTGTGCCGCCCAAATGGGCTGGCCCGCTTTATGACCAGGGAGGCGCGAGTATCCTCCCCTACTCCTTTCCCTACTTTTCCCGGTACTGACCGAAAGACGAGAAGGACAACGTTTTGGAGGTATAAAGGCCGCGGCTTTGTTTATTTATAACAACATGGAGATAGTTACTATCCCGGTCCGCACCGGAAATGCTCGGTGCTGGTAACGCAACGGAGGGGCACCCGGATGTATGACCCGGTGACCTGCCCCCTCGCTTCAACCCACTTTACCAGCCCCGAGCCCCTTCCGGCAGGACGAGCACCTACCCCCTCCCCCAACTGCCGCCACCGACGGGCCTATTTAAACCCCTTAAATTAGGCCCGTGCTGCCATACCCCCGATAACCTCCTCCAAACCCTCCTGCAGGTTGTTGTTCATCATGTCTGCCCCTATGTCAGACAGATGTACCCCATCCTCCCTGAACCAGCCCTCTACTTTGAAGCTAAACTGTGGGTGATTTATTACCCACCCCCCGCATTGCTTCACGAATTTCCCCAACTTTTTGTTCAACCTTTTTCGTGTCTTGTTTACCCGCCCTGGGTTCCGCGCCCCTCTCCAAACACGCCTGCAAATGATGTCCGACCATACTAACTGAACCCCTGGCCAAAGAGCCATGATCCGTGCTATGTCCTGCTTTATCTGTTGGGCTAAGACCGTGGACCGCACTGCTGCCAAGTCATTGCCCCCTGCGTGGATGACGATGATGTCAGGTGCCCTCCTGTCCCTGGCCCGTGAAATAAGCAGCGGGAACAGCTGACCCCATCGTATCCCTCTCACCCCCCACCATTTTACCTCCGCCTGCTCTGTGCCCAACCCCAGATTTCCCCCATACGGTCGTGAAAATGCCCTCTTTCCGGCTTAGTGCACCAGCGAATCTCCCACCATCCAGATCTCCGCCGCACCTGGGGAAGCACAGAGAGAAGAGGGAAAACCCAGTTGGCGATGTTCTATGCTACCGTGTCTTGGCGCCCTGCCAGCTCCGGTCTAATGTACACCCGGTTTCCCCCGCCCGATCTTCTGAATTCTGGGTACTGAGAGTCCCAGGCGCGCTGCCTCGGTTGCTGCCCCAATGCGGAACGAGTGTGTTCCGTATTGACCCTCCTCCATCCCCAGCTCCCTGAGGCACATGCGGAAGACGCGCAGAAACTGGAATCGCGATACTGCCCCCCCCATCCTCGTGCACCAGCAGGGGCCCCCCTTTCTTTGGCCTGCGGGTCAGATACTCCCCTACCGCTTTTACCGGGCAGGTAGAGTTCCCTGGTAAGCCCTTCAGCGTGATCCACGCCCCCTTTCCTGCCTGGTCTGTCTTCGACTTGCGGATTAGCAGGCTCAGCGCCCCTCCTGCCAGTCTTACGTCTGCCAACTGCAAGCCACCCCCTCCTTGTTTGGACGTGCAAACCAGCTCTCCCACGCGCAACGCCGCGAAGAATGCCACTGCGAATGTAGCCCTGAAGAGCGTGGCTTCGAAGCTGGATGAACATACTACTTCCGTGACGCGCACCAAGCCCCCTAAGATCGCTGGGGTCACTGGTCTTCTGCTATCCCTGGGGGTTGCTCCCCTGACCATGCCCGCCAGCGCCCGTGTCACTGTGAAATTCTTGGTCGCGTCGCCCCTGCCGTTCAGCTTAGAGAAGAAGGATATCCCTGCCAACCTTTTGCTGATGGTCCCACCCGCCAGACCCTTGTCTTTTAACCCCATCATATAGCTGAGCAGCGCGCCCACCTCTGAGAAATTTTCCCCCGCTGCCCCCACGTGTGCTGTGTAATCCCGCCATGCCGCTGTGTATGCCTTCCACGTACCCGGGGTGAGTGATGCCCTTACTAATTCCATCACGCCACTGTCCCCAGCTCCCACAAGGCCGCTGGGCACCTCTCGCCGTGCATCGCCGCCCCTGGTGCCAAGCTCCGAAAATGCCCCATCTGCAAACGTGATAAAGCGTCAGCTATGCTGTTCTCCACCCCTGGTACGTGCCTGGCAGAATGCGATGTTCAGCTGCAGACACCACAGCACGAATTGGCGCAGTAGCGCCAGCACTGGTGGGGACCGTGATCCGAAGTTGTTCACTGCCTCCACTACGCCCATATTGTCTGACCAGAACGTGACCGCTCTGTTTGCGAACTGGGATCCCCATAAGTGCACGGCAACCAGTAGTGGGAACAGCTCAAGGAAAGTCAAGTTTTTGACCAGGTGGGTCCCCCCCCATTCTGCCGGCCATGCCTCAGCGCACCAAGCCCCCCTGAAATAAGCGCCAAACCCCACAGACCCGGAAGCGTCGGTGAAGAGCTGCAGCTCGGAGTTCCGAACCGACCGCCCCCTCCATAATGTTCTCCCGTTGTATTTACCCAAGAATTCGAGCCACACCGCTAAATCCCTCCGTATCTCCCCTGTGACTCGAATGAAGTGGGTGTGGTGTTTTACCCCTGCTGTGGCTGCCGACAACCGCCTGGAGAACACCCTCCCTACTGGCATGATCCGCACTGCGAACACCAAGTGTCCCAACATGGACTGGAAGTGCCGCAGCGAGGTCTTTTTCAGTTGGATGAACTCCCTAATCATCCTTTGTAGCGCTACTAGCTTCTCGGGAGGCAACCTGTATTCCCTTTTGATGGAGTCTATTTCTATGCCCAGGAAACTCAGGGTGGTGGTGGGCGCTACGGTCTTCTCTGCCGCCAGCGGAACCCCGAATTCGCGGGCCATGGCAGAGAACTGCCCCAGCCATCTGGCGCACAAACCGGACCCTTTGGGCCCCACAAACAAAAAATCATCAAGGTAATGTAAGACCCTTGCTGCCTGCACTCTTTCCCGGACCACCCATTCCAGAAATGTGCTGAACGTTTCAAAATAGAAACAGGACAGCGCACATCCCATTGGTAGGCAGAGGTCGATGAAGTAGCTCCATTCCAATCTGCATCCCAATAGATGGAAACAGTCTGGATGTACCGGCAAGAGCCTGAACGCCGACTTAATGTCTGCCTTCCCCATCAATGCTCCCTGTCCCATCTGCCCCACCAATGCCGCCGCCTGGTCGAAAGAGGCGTAGCTCACAGAGCATAATTCCCTATCTATCCCGTTGTTGACCGACGACCCTTTCAGGTAGGATAGATGTTGAATCAGCCTAAACTCCCCTTCCTCTTTCTTGGGAACTAACCCCAATGGTGACACCCTCAGGTTGCTAAGGGGAGGCGACCCGAAAGGGCCTGCCATCCTGCCCAACTCAATTTCCTTTCTGATTTTTTCCCCTGCTACCGCCCCATTCAGCCTGACTGATTTTAAGTTCTTCTCGCCGGCCCCTATATCCCCTAAACCCGCCTGCTTATCGAAAGGGATCCGGAAACCTACTCTGAACCCCTCCCGCAATAAACCGGCTGCCTCCTTATTGGGATATCTTTCCAGCCACGGCGCCATTGCCTCGGCCGAAATTGGTGTACGCGCTATCCTGGCCACCCTGCTGTCTTGCTCCCCTAAACCCCTTATTGTCTCTTTTGAAGCATTTGACCTTGGGATGCTGGCCCCCACACCCAGCACAGATATGTTGGAATCGACAATTGTCGAATCTGCACTTTGCGTCGTTAAAGCCCCAACACACCTGCTTATTGGAAGCCCGACCCCTCCCCGCTGCGCGAGCCTGAAAACCCCCACGCCAGGAGCCCTTGGGGCTGTAAGTCCCGCGAAAGGACGACCCCTCTCCCCCTGCCATGTGCTCCAAATATAGATCGACGTCTTTGCAATTCCAAGTTACCACTCCCTTATTGGCCGCCATACTCCGTCTAAAATCCTCGTCGTAACCCCACCAGCGCATACCCCCATGCTTTTGAAGCTCTCTCCTGATTGTGTCCTGGTACTTAAATAATGCGGAGCATAACTGCGGCTCCTTCTCGCCCGCTACGCCCGCCAATATCCTGAAAGCCTGTGACCAATTGGTGAACGTGCGCGGAAACAACCGTTTTTCGACGTCCTCTTTCTTCGCCTCCCCTTTCTTGTATGATTTAGCTACTGCCTCGTTATACCCCGGAAGTAGCGACAATATATCCACGTAATCTCCTGCCCAAATAGCTGCTTTTACCTCTGATGATAAATGTGACCCCAGTGATCGCGAAACTGCGGTGTACGAGTCTCCATACGCCGCGTCCGGCAACCGTTTAGCTGTTGCCCCGGTCCCAGCCTGAGTGGTTTCGGCCCCACTCCCCGACAATATGTTTGTGGCGGAACCTGCTCCTACTAATCCAACCGCCGCCACCTGGCCCTTCCCTTGCTCTTGCGCGGGCCCTGCTGTGGTTACCACCACTTCCTGGCTGACTGGCGGTGCGGTGCTATCTACGCCGCCCTTGGGGCCCTCGCTCCCTCCAGCCACCAGGCCCTGAGTTGCTGCTACTAACGCTGCCCCGGCCCCACTGATGCTCCCTTGCGCTTCGCTTGCCTTGCCTAAGCCTGCTGCCAATAACGCCACCTGGACACCCTTTACTACTGCGTTTACCAATCTCGCCTCGGCATCGTTCGCCCCCCCCGCGTCCGACAATGGCGGCGCTGGAGAACTGGCGATGCCTGGCGATGTACCGACTTCCCTGTTTTCAACTGCCTCTTTGGGCTTACCCTGCGACGCCCTTGTCCCCGGCGGCGATGTGAACCGCCTGTCGGGACCCGCCCCCGGACGCGCTCTCTTCTTCCCTTCCTTTGCCGATATGACGGGACGGCTGGCACGCTTACGGGTCGAGGACAACGTACCAGCGCCGTGAGGCGAGGTCGATCGTGTCCCAACAGCTCTTGCTTTTCCTGTAAAAGAAGAAGAGATTGCCCCCCCGAAGGTTTGTCAATTATTATTATTATTATTAGTAACCTCGTCTCCCTCCCAATTCCTTGAGACAACCCCAGCTCTGGCGGGTAACTAACTGGAGCCTGCCCCCCATTGGTTGGTGCCGCCCACCACCCCGGCTCGCCTGCTGGTCAGACTGCAGCCGGACCAAATTTTTTTTTTTTTTTTTTTAACGTGTGGCCGCCCACACACAAGCAGTCCCTGCCAACAGGCTGCATCCCCCTTTTTTCGCAGGCTCCCCCCCCCCCCGCCAGGCTGGCTTCCGTTATGGACACTGACGTACCCTTCTGTAACGTTGCTGCGTGTCGTGCTCCACCGGTAGCACCTCCTTCGTCATTTGAGGACGGCCATGCCTCGGCGCACGTGGCCTCGGGGCCACCTTGCGTGCTCTCACGCCCGCTAGCCCCTGCTTCCTGTACCAGTGCTTCCAGCTGCCGTTGAAACCATCCCTTCTCTTGTTTATGTGCCTCCGCGAGAAGCTGCATGGTACTGGTCTCTAGCTCCATCCTTGCTACTTTCGTATGTGTGTTATTAGCGTAGTGTATCACCTGGCCCTAATGCACTACCTTGTTAAATGCTCTCTGTTTCTGGCCCTAATGCTACCTCTCGCCCCCAATCTGTCCGCTCCCCCGATATACCCGGAGGCCTCTGACTTGTTGCCCGACCGCTTCCACAACTGCAATAAGATAAAATGCAAGTTAATGAAATTTTTTTTTTTTTTTTTTTTGCATGCCTTCCTTTGCATGCCCATCCGCACCAGTGACTGTTAGCGGTCACGCCCGACTGTGCCCTTCAACCCCCGGTATCCCACCATGTCTTAACATGTGCCGCGCCACCTGCCACATCTGCCATGATGCGTCCTTGGTGTGCCTCGCCAACGCCCCCCACCCCCTTCCGTTACCGCACCCCAGCTTTTTTTTTTTGGAAGGGGGAATTGCGTGGTCTGTGGGCACCTCTTACCCATCCTTAACACATATCTAACTATGAACCCTTAACCGCGCATGACTGTTCGGGTGTGGCGAATAAGTAACCGCATCTACGCACCTTATCAGCGCCTGCACGATACTATGCATCACCTGCCTCTGCAGTCCAAACCAGTTATAATGCTTATAAACGCCTCGCACATGATTTGTAACATTAATGGACCATGAAATACCGCATGGGTTACTGTTTAATATTGACCCCATGATGACTGTTTTACATTGCTTGTACCATATATAATAGTGTGTCTAATATCTCTCTGGCCATATAACCGTGACATACTATATATAACGCCTGGTGGCTTTTATAACCCCTGAATTAGCACCTTCTGACTCCCCATGCTTGCCACCTTCTCTGGCCCGTGAATTTTGCTGACCCATATATGACATATATTTACTCATAACACATGTTTAACTAACCACTTGCATACCATATACCTGAGGTAATAACTATGCTTAATGCCTCTGACCCCATCCACCAATAGTTTTATTTGCAACCCCTCAAACCCCCCCACGCACAAGCGCTGAAAGGAGGCGGGAGGGGGCCTGTACGTGCCCCCCCCCCCCACGACCAAAGGCATGCATACTTCTGTCCCCAAACACCAACATCCTTTATTGTCAACCCAACACTGCACCAATCATTGACTGAGAAGGGAGGAGGGGGGGGAAGAAGGGAGGAGGGAGGGGGGGGAAGAAGGGAGGAGGGAGGGGGGGGAAGAAGGGAGGAGGGGGGGGGAAGAAGGGAGGAGGGGGGGGGAAGGAGGGGGGGGAAGAAGGGAGGAGGGAGGGGGGAAGAAGGGAGGAGGGAGGAGGGAAGAAGGGAGGAGGGAGGGGGGAAGAAGGGAGGAGGGAGGGGGGAAGAAGGGAGGAGGGAGGGGGGAAGAAGGGAGGAGGGAGGAGGGAGGGGGGAGGAGATTTGGAGAAGGAGGGAGGGGCTGAACCCGAAGCAAAACATCTGACCCCAGACAATCTTTATGCTGGTCCTTAAATGAGGGGGGGGGCCATTGGATTACCATGTTTCCCCCGCCCCCCCCCCCATGCCGCCATTTTATGCAGCGCGGCCCTCGTGGGGCCTACACCTAACTGGTGATTTCTGCCCATGGGGACGGCTGCCCAAGCTCTCGCGGTAGCGCCGCGTGAGCCCCGAGGGAGAGGATGCCTCGCCCCCTCCCCCCTCGCCGCCATTTTACCCATAGCGGCCCTCGTGGAGCCATCGCATGCTACCGGGGAGGGAATCCCAGGGACCGAGGCAGCCCGTGGATACCAGAGCCCAATCACAGCTGCGGCGCTGCCACAGCACAAGCTCTCGCGGGAGCACCGCATGAGCCCCAAGGGAGAGGATGCCTCGCCCCCTCCCCCCTCGCCGCCATTTTACCCATAGCAGCCCTCGTGGAGCCATCGCATGCAACCGGGGGGGGAGTCCCAGGGACCGATGCGGCCCGTGGCGTCGCCGAGCAAAAAACGGAGGGGGGGGGCGTCTTCCGCCCCCCGCCGAGGCGCCGCAAGCACCCGCGAACCCCCCCCCCCCCATCTGGAAGGACCGGCGGGCAGCCGCCCACCAGGCACGCGAGCCGCGCCCTCCACAAACCCGGGCCCCACGCGCCGCTCGCCCCCCCGTCACTGCGCATCTTAAGCCTTTACCACTCGTCGCTCCGAGATCCCTCCCTGGCCCCGTTGCGGCCTACTACTTCCACCTAATGTGGAGCCGCGCGGGAAGCCGGGATCCCCCCTCGCCCTGCGCCACGGGCGCCATGCACCCGCATGGATCGCTCCGTGCGCTACGGAGTCCCTCTCCTCCCTGCCTCCCCCCTCACCGCCGATTCCAATCGCGGCTATGCAGGAGGGGGGGGGGGAGTGGGAATTGACCCCGCTTTTGGGGCCTTGCCTTACCTTCCAAGCAGGAGAGGAGAGGGACGTCCGATTATGTTGCGAGCCAGGAGCAAGTGACCGAAGCTCGCTCCTGGCCGCAGGTACACCCCCCATCCTGGTCGCCCCTCCCCTTGGCCACTCCTGTGGCCCGCCTGGATCGGGGAGGCCGCGCCCCCCGGTCACTGGCTGTGCCGCCCAAATGGGCTGGCCCGCTTTATTATCCTTAGAAAATTATATGGACTAACTAACTCCTTTTGTTGCCATTGCCAATTTCCTATAAATACACAACCCATCTACATGCAAAAGCCAAATGCCCCAACAATGCTTGAAACTGTTTTAACGTAACCTTTTTACATACAGGCATCTTTGACATCAGCTCTGATCATTTCAACAACATCCTGAGATAACCTTCAAACTGGATCTTCGGTTTTTCCATCTGCCAAGGGCACTGTAGGAGACAAGTGCAGAGGTATAACCAGGGAGATGTGTTTAAGGGAAAATAAACGTTGGCTTTTATTTAGCTTTTATTTAGCACCCCGGGTTTAAACTAACTTTAAACTAACTCGTACTCCCAAGTCCTTATTTGCAGGGCTGGGAGGATCTTACCAACCTCTGACACCAACGTCCAAAGAGGTACCTGTAAGCAGGTCAGTGTTTGGGTTGGTGTCCATGGGCTGTACCCTCCGGCAGGTTCCAGGGTCTGCTGCGCCCCGGAAAAGAGGGTCTGGTTCCCTGGTATCTTTATGGCAGCACAGTTCTTCAGTTCTAGAGAATTTCCTCAGTGATAGAGAACCGCATGCAGTTTGTGCAGCACGCTTTTAAACCTGCTTGATGAACTAGGTGGAGACTGGCTAATTGACTCTAGCTGAAATTAACCAGCTCCCTGCTGGACTCATCAGCTACACATAGGCTTTATGTGTGCTGCCTTTTTAAACAAGGGAAAGGCCCTGTCACAGGCACGCTAAATGTTTTGCAATCATTTTAAAAGTTGACAACAGCTGGAAACACAATTCGCTATCTGCTGGAACAACACAAAAAATAATCCAAGTGAAATTTTGATGACCCCATCAATCTTATCATGATCTTCTTTACATATGCAAATAAGGTATATACATGACATTGCTAATGCCAGGTCCCCGCTGTCTGCTGCAGCTCCCGCTATGGGACAAGAGCCGCCCCTCAATGGGCCCGGGCCCACTACAAGGGGTGGCCTCCGCGCTGTGGGGCCAGTTTTTCCTGAAGACAGGAAAATTGAGCTCAATGCTGGCGACGAGTGCAGTGGTCCAGCCAATGAGGGTGAACCTGCCGGGTGACATCATGGACATGCCCCCTGTCACGCCTCTATCACGCCCCTGTCTTTTCCCCTGCAGCTCATTGCAGACCGGGGATCAGAGCTGCACGCGCCACCAGCCTGGCAGGCGCGCATGCAGTGCAGACAGCGGGCCGTAGCCTAAGCTAACACCTGATTCCTCTCTAGGTATGTACAGTATCAATACAAGTGTAGCGCTGTTTCCCCTCCCTGGGGGATCTGCCCTTGCTACCGGTGTTTGGTGCATAGTACCTATTTTTGGTTTGCAGGAGAGCTGAGGGTCCACGATGATGTGGGGACAACAGGACAGGCTTTTGTGATAGGATACTTAGTAGTAGGATTCTCTGCAGTGCCAACGCCTCCATCCGCCACAGGCTCCAGGATTGCTGAAGGCAGTCCCCACGACAGAAGCAGTGCATACTCCCCCTCTGATTGACTGCAAACTCAAGCCAGGAGTATACTGAACAGAGCTCTCTTTATTTGGCATCCACTGCATACATCAGGTCATACAGCAAATACTCTTCTGATCCCAGGCCTCTGGGTGGTCTCTGTATCAGATATGGCTTTGGGCCTTCTCACAGTCCCCTTGTGGGATTGATCACACAGTGTCACCCTGCAGGGTGAGACACAGCTTACAATTCCCAGTATTCAGAGTCAGAGCTGCACACATGCTCAAAACACTGGCGAGATCTAGACTAACTACAATTTAGGTGTGCCTCTTCCATAGAGCAGAAGGGGAGGGCACAGGGTCTGCACCCCCGATTAGACAACACACAGACCAAGTCCCACCTCCACTCCTGCCACTCAAGGAAGCTGCCAAGGGGAGGGGCCTAACACTGCCTGCATCTACCAGGACTTACGTGTTAGGGATGGCAGATGAGTAGCAAGAACCGGCCATGGCTACACTGGCATCGTTGATTTCATGTAGTTACAGTTTCCACAAATAACAACATTGGTACTGCAGAGTACGACATCTTCCAGGTTCACCTAGGTCCAAAGTCATGGGGATCACCCATTTAGTTATGCTAACCACTGGTATTTCAGTTGACACCCCAGGAGAGTCATAGGTCAACCCCATGGGTGTTCTGGTCTCTCGTCTAGGGTATGGGAATACCCCTGTGAGTATAGTGGTACTCTGCCTTGTCTCTCATTGGAGGCCCCACTAAAAAAGACTCATGCTCTGCTGGTGCTACACTGAAGAGTTCATCCTCATTCCCTGTAAGATTCAAGGGGTAAAACCTCTGATGAAGGATCTAGGTCAGGGCTGGTAATCCTTTCTAACTCCAGTGACCTTGCCAGTTGTGTTGACAATGGCTCTTGTTGAGGGTTGTTATTACCAAAATCCATAACATTGGACAAGTGGCCTAACAGCTTTTCCTCTCTATATCCATCATCTTCTTCGGATGTATCACTGTCTCCTCCTCTATTTAGTCGGCTACTCCTTCTTAGTCGAATATTTGGAATAGAGGCCTCCTCCCTTATGGGACATCTTACCAGCTGGCCTATCGGCAGTAGATGATTTCTATGGAGGGTTTTGTCTGATCCGGGTCCTTTCTCTGGTTTTACAAGATATATATTGTATAGTAGAAAATTGCGCTCGAATTCCAAGTGGTAAATAGCTGTTTAATGAACAAATATCTATATAAAAATATATCTATGGTTACCATGAGATTATACAGTCTTGTTAGTAACACCGATGTTAAAATGAGTCACTAGACCAACAAAGTTAAAGTGGTTAGTGGTTTATGAAGCAGGATGGGGGCCAATGAAGTGCTACTGCTCAGATAGTGTTTTTGTTGTCACTTGGAGATATGTCTAGAAGATCAGAAGCATTAAGTGATTTATTGGGTTAAAAATTAAAACACAATGTTCTTCATAGTAAAAGCGCAGGTAAGAAAGGTTTCTAACCAAGAAACGCATGTAAAAGCTTTCTAACCTTTACATGCACTTTCACAATGGAAAGTATTTTTATTTGTGTACCTAATAAATCACTTATGCGCCAACAGAAGCGGTTTTGCGCTTTTATCTTCTAGATATATAAATATATACACACACACATCATACAAATGCATCCCATATACTGTGTGTGTATACGTGTTATAATAAGAGTGCCTCTCCTCTTCCACCTCCCGAGGAGAGAATATATGGGAACCTTACACAGTTCACGAGAGACACATTTGTCAAACTGGCAGCCCTGATCATCCGAGATGTGTCTGAGGACCCGTACCTTTATGAGTACTGTTATTCCCCTTGGCTGCATCACGAGATAGGGGGGCTCTATCTGTTATTACGACAGTATTTTGTAAATCTCCACCAGGGACACTCTGACCTGTGCCAGGTCTCTTGCTGATTTACCAGTTATTAAGTGTGATGTGGGGTGCTATGATATCTCTGGGTTGCACCCTGCAGATACGGCCCACGTCATAAGGACTTGTATATAAATGTATTGCTGTGTTCCCTCTGTGAATGTATTTCCCTGTCTCTTCTTATGTGTTTGTATTGCATTGTTTGTGGGTTAAGTGGGATTGGACCCATTTCCTAAGTAGCCTTTTTGGGGTTATAACTCCAGAACCGTCGGGGCTAGCAACTAGTTTCTGGTACTGCCACACCTTGTTAGAAGGGGCGAAATGTTGTTGGGGGAAACTCAGAGTCACGGGGAACCCCTCCCTGGTAATCGAAAAAATTATTCTTTTGCTGGAAAGAATCAGTGTTTATATCCCTTCCTCTGAAACGCCCAAATCTGCTAAATTTCCCTAACCTCGGTTCTGAAGGTCATAGAAACTTCCCGCAGGGGTCCCAGGATAGTGGACCCTGGAAGCCGGTAGGACATAGAAGCACAAAAATCTAGTCTAGATAATAATCCAAGGTAGAGAAGAAACCCACTATTGCACTCTATGGGGGCAACAAAAGATGGGACAATGTATAATCCCAAACTGGTAGCCTAAGTGTACAACGACGCAAAACAAAAAAGATTTATTGGGGAACAATAGATAGTGTTGCCTTAAGTGTAGGGTATATAAAAATAAGGTGAGGGTGACACGGTGTTAAAGAGGGTAGATAGGGCTCCTCTAAGGCCCACCACAGGTATCCCAGATGCGCAGGAAATATAATACCCAAATTAGTATGGTATGGGGTATACTGTAGATAATGTCCAATTAGCATATACATGGGGTTCCTATGACGGAGCTCTGGTGATAAGCTGAATGAAAGCTGGTTGTTAGAAAACACATTATAGATGTGTCAATGGTGTTACACATTCATGAAATGTAATAAAAAACATACATATAACAACATCACCCAAACATATAGTTAAGCTGTCAGTCTAAAGAAAAACATTGCAATAGCAACAGAGTATGCGATCATGGATAGTGTGTCTGAGTAAAGCTTGTGTAAAACAGACACAGCATGAAAGACAAGAAAAACAGCTCAAAACGCAAATGGTGAAGTATATAAAAAAGTGTTTAGTATAAAAAGGAGGTAAGTATACTGCGTACATCAATATAAAAGAACATTCGCATATATGTGTACAATACACGATGTTACCACACAGCTGGCATCAGGGTGGGCAATAGATGGAGGTCCCTCTAGTAGATAGTCCTCTGCAGTTTCCAGATAACGTCTGGGTCTCTCACGAAGACAGCAGCTTATGACAAGCATCCAAATCGTCTGGAGATCACGTGTAGAGGGCACTTAGTTGTCATCTGAGTTCGGACATCACATGCGGCACTGATGTAAAGAGTCCTCGGTTGCGTTAAACATGTGTGTAATGGAGGAAAGTCTCTATAGCAATATGCCAGTGCGTCGATAACAAGGGAAACACAGGGAGGTGTTTGCGTCTCAGCCAAGATGGCCGGCGACTGGCAGTGACGATTCACCTCTCCGTGTCCGCGCATCTGTGTGACGTCACACGGAAGGCGTAGCTATAGCAGTGAACACCCGAGTGGTGTAGCGTTGGGATAAAATACACAAAATAGTGCTGGCCAGATAACTACCTTATAGGGCTGTTAAGGAGGCATAAAAGGTACCATAAAATCATAGAATAATCCTACGCGTTTCGTAGCTATGAAGTGCTACTTCTTCGGGGATGCGTTCATGCCGCATTCACACGGCATTCATACCGCATTCATGTTGCATTCACACCCGCGGTTGATGTGTTTATTGATAATGGTTCGGATTTAATTGGTTGCAATTCTTCGCGTATCCGCCAGATGCAGATATTCATGAATTGTAATGCGCATGCGCTTCAGTGATGTGTCGACTTGCAGCTGTTTAAAAGAATACCACAGTGGTCCATTGTAAATTGACTAACAACAGCTGAGAAGTGAAGGCATTTTAGTGCCAACGCTTGACAACTAGAAGCTCATTTGGGAGCGCACTCCTGGGCGATTAAAACTTAGCATTTAATTAATCACACATTAAAATAGGTTCTAAACACAGAGTAATACATGATAACTACATATAATGTACTAATGGCGGAAGGGAGTGGGGAGTTGGTAGAGGGCTACGGTGTATAATACTGTAGGCTATGCCTGAAATAAACCAGCAAAGCCAATTAACACCGAATTAGCCTTTAATAGAAAAAAAGGCTCTCTGCTATAGGGACTCAAAACACTATACCTCTGTGGGTGTGCTGTGCGGCATGTGTCGTAGCATACCAATCAAACCAACCTGTATTGTTGAAATTAGCACAAAGCAGTGTCAAACTGATGTATAAATATTCTAATATCATAAGATGTTAATTATCACTGTTAGCGCAACACAATAACAGGTTGGTGGTACGTGGATTGATTCTGCGCCCAATGACGTTGACAAACACAACACACAGATGATGGTACGGTATAGCTAATAGAATATAAAAACCAGGAGGCAGCTGATACTAAACACTCTGCTAAATTAGTATAAGCAAAAATCACAATGATACTGTGGTCAGTGGACATGCCGTCCAAATATAATCAATACTGTGAATATAATGTCTCCTGCAAAACAGTTCTAATCAGAATGTAACAAAAACTACCATTTGCAAATAAGCTTGAAGATTGCTGAGCATTTGTTATAAAGAATCTGAGTAGCGCTTGTCAGCAGGCTGCCAGTCCTGATAGTAAGTATCAACATAGACACAAACACAACTAATTGCAACTTGGTGTCTAACAAACATGAAACTGACTGACATAAATAAACCACAGCATAGAGACAGGCTGGACCTTTAACCACCGAGTGGTAAACAGCTGCTAAACCTGGATGCGATCGCAATAAAATAGAGTCAGTAGCAGAGAACACAGATACAGACGGATACCAACAATACCACTCTCTCACTGATCCCTCCCGCTGACATCACCACGCCAACGCCCTACGCGTTTCCCTCCTACACGGAGATTCTTCAGGGGCGAGTGATAACCAGCTGATATCGGAAGCGTGTTATATAGCGTCACAGGTTGCCTTGACAACCGGCGGCCAATGGAATGCTCGCGCAACGCTTATACCGATCAGCGGAGTACTGCATGTCAGAACAGCAGTAGGCAGAAAGTACACACTGAGGATAAACAATATATAAGGAAAAAATGAGTTAAAAAGGTTCAAGCTCAACAGTATATAGGACTGAAGCGCATGGTATGAGGCTTGTTACAAGCTGACATAATATTGCCAAACTTGCAGATGCTAGATAGCTGCTCTGTGATAAGCGGCAAAATAGGGGAGGGCTAATAAGTATAACCACGTACAAGATGATATGCATATCCAACTCACAGTGTTCCACAATTTAGAACTGTTGTTGCTTACTTGCCAATAAATAATATTAATAAATAATAGTCGTATGTATAGTATGTTAAGAGGCTGTCTACAGGTGAATGGGAATATTCCAAGCATTTGAATTAGCTTTGTGCTAATTTCAACAATACAGGTTGGTTTGATCGGTATTCTACGCCACATGCCGCACAGCACACCCACAGAGGTATAGTGTTTTGAGTCTCTATAGCAGAGAGCCTTGCTTTCTATTAAAGGTTAATTCGGTGTTAATTGGCTTTGCTGGTTTATTTCAGGCATAGCCTACAGTATTATACACAGTAGCCCTCTACCAACTCCCCACTCCCTTCCGCCATTAGTACATTATATGTAGTTATCATGTATTACTCTGTGTTTAGAACCTATTTTAATGTGTGATTAATTAAATGCTATGTTTTAATCGCCCAGGAGTGCGCTCCCAAATGAGCTTCTAGTTGTCAAGCGTTGGCACTAAAATGCCTTCACTTCTCAGCTGTTGTTAGTCATTGTAATTAATTGCTCATTAGCTGCACCCACCTCCACACTAGGCGTTTTGGGCACCCCCATAAAACACCAATATTATTATTTCAGTGAGCTTTATATTTTTTTGTTGATACTCCATTGTAAATTGGCCTTGGGACTGAAGAAGTTACAATAATGTATCAATTTAGGCTTTTCATATTAAAAAATACATGCACAGTGTCTGGTGTTTTATTGTCCTGAGAGTCCCGACATGAGTGCACCACCGCAGTCCGTGTTCCAAAAACCCGACAGAACGTACGCTTATTTAATATGGGCCTCGATTAATGCAACAGATGATAAGATGGCAACAGTTGGTCAAATTTATCAGTATTTTATCGAAAACTATGACTTTTGCAAATTTTTACCAGATGCTCATGTGTGGAAGCGTGCAATAAGGAAAAAGTTATGTATCGATCCATGTTTTTTTTGTATTGATCCCGGTGTTATTGGAGGGTATTGGTGTGTATCACCAGATTTTTCCCATATCTATGAGCATGGACACTTCAAAAGGCGAAAGGTCATTGTTGCAGGGTACATGCAACTACACACGCGGGTTTCTTGACAAGGCTTATTTATTTAGCCTTAAAAGATATACAGCACACAAAAACAAAAATAGCTTTTCATCAGCAAACAAAAGAAAAAATGGCTTTTCATCAGCAAGCAAAAGAAAATGGCTTTTTCTTCAGCAGACCAAACAAAACGGTTTCTCTTTAGCAGACAGTCTAAAAATAGGGCAGCTACCCTTTTCTATGCAGGGTGCAGACAGATCATAATTCATCTACTTTGCTAATAGACCTTGTATCAGTAATCTCTTCAGTAGCTTACTCCTCTCTCCTCAACAGCCAGCCCCATGTGTCTACAACCTGGGGTTTTAACACACCTTGATTAGGCAGCTGGGATCCAACTAATTGTCCTGAGGTTCCCAGCTGAAGTTAACCGAGTCACTGCTGCACTGCAGACTAGACATAGGTTTTTCAGGCATATAGCTGGCGGCTTTTATTTACCCTGTCACATTCCTCCCCTGTTAGTGTGTGGCTGGGGCTACGCACGGCTGAAGCCCGACCATCCACCACTTCTCTAGAAAAGAAGTCAGCATTTGCGTTCTCTTTTCCCGGCCTGTGCTGAATCTCAAATGAGAAGGGTTGGAGGGCCATATACCACCTAGTCAATCTAGCATTGGAATCCTTCATACTATTTAACCACTTCAGTGGAGCATGATCCATCACCAAAGTAAAATGGACTCCTGGCAGGTAATGCCTCAATGCCTCGATTGCCCACTTTACTGCGAGGCACACTTTCTCAATCACTGAGTAGTTTTTTTCCCTCGGGAACAATTTCCTACTCAGGAAAAGGATAGGGTGTTCAACTCCCTCAAACTGTTGTGACAACACTGCCCCTAGCCCTATCTCTGATGCATCTGTTTGCACTATAAAAGGGCTGTTGAAGTCCGGGCTTCTAAGGATGGGACCCTCTGATAGACACCTTTTTATGTCCTCAAAGGCTCTCTGACAATCCCTTGACCATACCACTTGTGTAGGGGCACACTTTTTTGTGAGGTCCATTAAAGGGGCTGCCACTTCCGAATAGTTGGGGATGAACTGCCGGTAGTACCCTGCTAAACCCAGCAGAGAGCGTACCTGTGTTTTTGTTTGGGGGGTCGGAACTTCTTTCAGGGCAACTACCTTGTCGGCTAGTGGCCTTAGTTTTCCACCTCCCACTGCATACCCTAAGTATTTAGTTTCCGCCTTACCCAGGGCACATTTCTTAGGGTTGGCTGTGAGCCCTGCCTCTCTTAGAGATTTGAGGACCGCTTTCAGCCTATTTAGATGGGCCCGCCAGTGTTTACTATAAATGACAATGTCATCTAGGTAGGCTGCGGCATAAGTCCTATGGGGCCTCAGTACCTTATCCATGAGTCTCTGAAATGTGTCTGGGGCTCCATGCAGTCCAAATGGCATTGTCCCAAACTGGTATAAACCCATGGGAGTGGCAAAGGCTGTTTTGCATTTAGACTTTTCCTCTAAGGGTATTTGCCAGTATCCTTTTGTCAAGTCCAGCGTGGATATATATTCCGCGTTACCAAGGGCGTCAATTAATTCGTCCACCCTTGGCATTGGATATGCGTCAAACTTGGATATCGCATTGACCTTTCGGAGGTCCACACAAAATCTTACATTCCCATCGGGTTTAGGGACCATAATTAGTGGACTACACCACTCACTGCATGATTCCCCAATCACTCCTAAGTGTAATATTTCTTGTACCTCCTTCTCTACCAGAGCCCTACGACTTTCAGGCAACCTATAAGGACGGGAATGTACTTTTACCCCAGGTGCTGTCTCGATCGCATGGGAAATTAAGTTAGTTTGTCCTGGTAAGTCAGAAAAAACATCATGGAATTGTGTAATTATTGCTAACAAGTCCCCTTTTTGTTCAGAGGACAACTGTTTACCCATTGGGATTTTATCGTCACTCACGATGTTCTCCCGTGGAGGCTGAGGACCCAAGTCCATTTCCTCCTCCACCGGGTGGAGGAATAGAGACCGCTGCATCTTGCAGGGTTTCAGCAAGTTCAGAGAATATATAAGTGCGCAACCCCAAAAACAACTCAATCGTGTGAAAGACAATGTCTATTGGTGATAATGATACATACATTCCTAATAAATAATGTAAATATTAAACCAAGTGAAGATATTAGGCACAGCCCTACTGTGGAAGTGAAAAATAAATATATATACCATACAGGAACGTTGGTGTGTGCGAATGCAGCTCTTAAAAAGAGAGTGGCTCAGCACTCTCACAAACTAGAGATAAAGACAAGAAAAAAAGCGCAAACACAAATCGTGAAGTATATCAAAACAGTGTTTAAATAAAATTGGTAAGTGTTCTGCGTACATTTAAAATAAAGGTCATAGGCATTTACGTGTAACAACACGCGATGTTACCACACAGCAGAGTGGGAGACTTGGAGGTTGTCACTCAGGTAACCGGATTCCTGCTGGAGCTCAAATTCGTCCGCGTCTGGCGTGATGTCAGCACCCTGCAGCCGGTTCGTCCGATGTTTGGAGAGAGATCAGCCCGGGTCGTCTGGCTCTACAGCCCACGTTCAGCACAAGGAGCCAGTGTATTCCACGTGGTTGTAGTCCCGATCACGAGGGTACACAGAGCGAATGTCCCGAACACAGTCTGCTCCAACGGCACTCGGCAGAGGGAATCAGTCCTAGTGAGCGCGCAAAAATTACGTCACTCGTAGGGGCGCAGCTAGACACAAGGCGGGCCCAAAAGAAAAATCTAGGGGCTGCGTGAGCACACGGAAGTGCTCAAAAGTGTCCCAAACTCACAATCAGGCTAAATAGAACCATTAAAAGGTACCACACATGGATATAAATAGAAAAATAAAATCCAACGCGTTTCGAAGCTAAACACTGCTTCTTCATCAGGGATAAATTCAATTTTTCCTACCCCAGGGCATTAAATATACACCCTACTGCTGTTATTGGTCTATCAATTAGATTCCAGGCCAATCAAAACATGTTATTCAGCATTTGGGGGCGGGACATTGGATTCGCATTGATATTAGCATTTAAAAACCATTTCTTTATTACACATAAAATCCTCTGCAAAAGAAAAAAGGAGGAAAAGAAAAAGGAAAAAATTGCATTAGATTAAAAGTGTATACTTTATTACATCTTAAAAATATACTAAAATTAAACACTGCACTAAGTGATATAATAAGGCTAGCTACAACTATATAATACTAGCATTGCTTGTTCAATGAGACTGATGGGTCATCTAGGTGCCGAGTCATACAGACTCTATACTCATACGGAAGAGAATAACCATTAACCCTTTACTGTCCTTTAGTAAAAGGCCCATACGTCTAGATCTTCATTCAGCCCCTTAGGAGACATACAGTCTAATTTGTGAATCCAAAAAGATTCCTGAGCAGATAGGGCTTTCAATCTGTCTCCCCCCCTTCTGTCACCTGGCACATGCTTGATGCCCATAAATGTAAGAGAGGAAGGGTCTTTTTGATGTTTAATCAGGAAATATCTGGAGACACTGTGCTTCTCAAAGCCATTCTTGATATTGCGTATATGTTCTTGTATCCTAATCTTCAGATTACGTTTTGTTCTGCCTACGTAGTGTAACCCACAGGCACACTCCAGTAGATACACTATAAAGGTTGAGTCACATGTAATAAAATCATCTACACTAAAGATTTCTCTGGGTTTTTTTAGAAGTGAAGGTTTTACGGTTGGGGTGCATATATTTGTAAACAGAACATTTCGCACAATTGAAATGACCTACAGGTTTTTTCCCAAGCCAACTGTTTTCCGTTCTCTGGCATACCAATTGTCCAATGTCGCTTGGAGCTAAAAAGTTTTTTAAATTGGTAGCTTTCCTATAAATAAATCTAGGTTTCTTGACTAGATGGTCACACAGAACCGGATCATTCTCTAAAATTGCCCAATGTTTAATGAACACTTTCTCAATATTCTTGTGAGCTCTATTAAAATTGGTCACAAATGCCACATCTATTTTATCAGGGTTCAGCTTACTGGATTTTTTACTTTTTTGCATTAGCAGTTCATCACGGTCCATAAGTTGAACTCTTTCCAATTCCTTATTGAGGTGATCAGGTTTGTAGCCCCTTTCAATAAAGCGACTAAAAAGTTTTTCAGCTTGCTTCATAAAGGTATTGTTATTCGTACAATTTCTTTTCAACCTCATGAACTGACCTGCTGGAATGTTTTTAATCCAGGTATCCTTATGATTGCTCTTTGCCATTAGCAGATTATTAGTATCCACTTCTTTGAAGAATGTTTCTGATAATACCTTTCCATCACAAGTGGAAGTCAGTCTAAGATCTAGATAATTTGTCATTTCCTTATCTGTTTGGTGTGTGAAACTTAAGTTATAATCGTTATCATTAATGAAGGACATAAAATGGTTGACTGACTCTAAATCTCCATCCCACACCACCAGGACATCATCAATGTAGCGCCGCCACCTGATGATGTTGCTTGAAAAAGGGTTATTGGCCCAGATACAGTTGCTCTCCCAGTCCCCCACATACAGGTTCGCAAAACTCGGGGCAAAGCGAGTACCCATCGCTGTTCCGCAAACCTGTATGTAGAAATCTGAGAGAAACATAAAATAGTTATGCTTCAATATGAAGTCAATGGACCTTAAGATAAATTCCCTATTCTGGGGATGTAGCAAGGGATCTCGTCGCATACAAAGTTCAATTGTTTCTAGACCCTTGGTGTGTGGAATGTGGGTATACAGAGCTTTAATATCGCATGTCAGTCCTCTGTAGCTGCTCTTCCATTCGAAAGTTTGGAATAGGTTCAAAACTGCAGTGGAGTCTTTGAGGTATGATGGTAGTTGAACCACATAAGACTGCAGGAAAAAAATCAACGTATTGGGATACATTTGCTGTTAATGACTGGATCCCTGAAACAATGGGTCTTTCGGGAGGGTCTATCTTAGATTTGTGGATTTTGTGCAGATGGTAAAATATCGGTATTCTGGGAAAAGTTGGATACAGGAATGAGAACTCAACATTTGTAATAACAGATAAAGAATTGGCTTCTTCTAATAAAGACTTTAATATAGATTGAAACTCCAAAGTGGGGTCTTTCTTTAATTTTTTATAGAAAGTAGTATCATTTAGGAGTCTACAAGCCTCTTTTACGTAGTCTTTTCGATTCTGTAGTACAAACCCCGCCCCCCCCCCTTATCAGCTTGTCTAATAATTAAATCTTTATTCTCCCTGAGCATTTTAAGCGCAAAATTCTCCTTTGCATTTAAATTCTGTCTTATTTTACCCATATCAAAATCTTGTGTTAGGGTATTGAGCTCGTTATTCACCATTGTGAAGAACGTGTCGATATAATGTCCCTTTGATTGGGCTGGGTAGAACTTAGATTGCATCTTAAAGGGTGTATGACTTATAGTGGGTTCAGGGGTCTGAGTTGGGGAAAGAGTTGAGGTACTGGGGGTTGGTTGTGCGATAAGAGGAGTGGACTCCATCTCATTTTTCAAAAAGTGCCTTTTAAGCGTTAAATTCCGCGTAAACTTGTGGAGATCTTTAAAGAGTTGGAACGAGTTAGGCCCACATGTCCTTGAAAATGTCAAACCCCTGCCGAGCACTTTGATCTGATCTTGTGTCAAAATGTTATTGGAGAGATTAAAAATACCATTTTTTACTGGGGAGACCCTTCTTGATAACTCCCTTTTCTTTTGGACATTGGCACTACCTCTAGTTCCTCGCCTGACAAAGATCTTTTTCTTGGTCTGTTTGGTAAGGGATCTATAACCAACTCTTTTATATTCATTTCCTTCACTACTGGGGGTGCCAATCTCGTTTTGACCATCTCTAAAAAAGATGGTGAAGAACGACTCGTGGAACAAGAATAGATATTACGCTTAGGTATGACTTTGGGTGAGTATGTACTGGGTTCTGTTCTTATAGTAACATACTCTTTATTTCCTGTTGGGTGCTGTAGTTGGTAGGTATTATTCCTAAAATTAGGTTTATAATCCCTAATATAATTTTCCCTCGATAGTTAGGGTTTCGGACATGGTTATCATGATGTTGCTGGGAATATCCTCCCTTTACAATACCACCACCATTATTACCATAATAATTACCACGTGACTGGTCATTAGGCCTATAGTTTTGTTCATAATATTGCCTCTGTCTAGAGTGAGAGGAGTTGGATTTGTCCCTTCTATTGGGGACGTATGTTTGACCAATCACTCTCCCTCTATCTTCTTTTTTGGCCCAATCTCTTTGCCTGTTATTAATATAATCACCCTTGTCACGTAGGAATTTATCATGTTTAGTTTTTAAAAGTTCCTCCTCTTCATTTTCAAGTTTACTCTTGAGATCATGCTCCAATTCAGAGCAATCATTGTCAATAACCAATGGCTCTAAAGTCCATATGATCTCAAGAATATCCTTTTCTAATTCCTTAATATTACGGCTTCTCTCACATATAATTAACCTCATCAGGTCCATTGAACAAGCATCTAAAATACGGTTCCATTCCTGCATGAAATGGGCGTTATCTTTGCCAAAAGTGGGTTTCTTAAGAACCCGTAACCCTCTTGGGACTCTTTTGCAGAATACAGAGAATATATAAGTGCGCAACCCCAAAAACAACTCAATCGTGTGAAAGACAATGTCTGTTGGTAATAGTCAGTGGTCGACAAATCACCAAAAAATCTACTCGCCGAACAAAAAAATCTACTCGCCACCTAGTACCACACGTGTGCTGCTTGGGCCAATAGGAGCTCGCCACGATGTTAAATCCACTCGCCCGGGGCGTGCAAATGTATAGGTTTGTCGAACACTGGTGATAGTGATACATAAATTCCTAATAAATAATGTAAATATTAAACCAAGTGAAGATATTAGGCACAGCCCTACTGTGGAAATGAAATATGTCCAATGTCCCGCCCCCAAATGCTGAATAACATGTTTTGATTGGCCTGGAATCTAATTGATAGACCAATAACAGCAGTAGGGTGTATATTTAATGCCCTGGGGTAGGCACATTGAATTTATCCCTGATGAAGAAGCAGTGTTTAGTTTCAAAACGCGTTGGATTTTATTTTTCTATTTATATCTATGTGTGGTACCTTTTAATGGTTCTATTTAGCCTGATTGTGAGTTTGGGACACTTTTGAGCACTTCCGTGTGCTCACGCAGCCCCTAGGTTTTCCTTTTGGGCCCGCCTTGTGTCTAGCTGCGCCCCTACGAGTGACGTCATTTTTGCGCGCTCACTAGGACCGATTCCCTCTGCCGAGTGCCGTTGGAGCAGACTGTGTTCGGGACATTCGCTCTGTGTACCCTCATGATCGGGACTACAACCACGTGGAATACACTGGCTCCTTGTGCTGAACGTGGGCTGTAGAGCCAGACGTCCCGGGCTGATCTCTCTCTCCAAACATCGGACGAACCGGCTGCAGGGTGCTGACATCACGCCAGACGCGGACGAATTTGAGCTCCAGCAGGAATCCGGTTATCTGAGTGACAACCTCCAAGTCTCCCACTCTGCTGTGTGGTAACATCGCGTGTTGTTACACGTAAATGCCTATGACCTTTATTTTAAATGTACGCAGAATACTTACCAATTTTATTTAAACACTGTTTTGATGTACTTCACGATTTGTGTTTACGCTTTTTTGCTTGTCTTTCAGCAAGTTCACATGGTAAATTTGTTTACCCTTCCTGGACCCTGGTTGAGCGATCTCGTAATCCACATCAACCGTACGGCGGAGTACTTCGAATGGGCCCTGCCATTTGGCCAGGAGTTTACTCTCACAACTGGGTAACAATAACATCACCTGGTCTCCTGGGTGAAACACTCTCATGCGAGCATTCTGATTATAATGTCTCTCCTGACTGTCCTGGGCTGATCTAAGATTCTCCCTGGCAAAATGGCCGACCACATCTA
Organism: Ascaphus truei; assembly: GCF_040206685.1. Classification (NCBI taxonomy): domain Eukaryota; kingdom Metazoa; phylum Chordata; class Amphibia; order Anura; family Ascaphidae; genus Ascaphus; species Ascaphus truei. Next base: position 207,396,451 of record NC_134486.1, on the reverse strand, counting down.
GGCGCTTCCTAAGGTCTAGTACATATTGCAGGGTATTCTTAGAAGGGGACCGCCGTTCCTCCCAGTACTCCTTTAGGAGGTCTAGGATACCCCGGGGTTGGCGGCCATAGAGCAATTCAAATGGAGAGAATCCCGTGGAGGCCTGGGGAACTTCCCGCACTGCAAACAGCAGAAAAGGGAGAAGTTCATCCCAGGCTCTCTTCTCTGAATCTGCAAATTTCCTCAGCATTCCTTTTAGAGTTCGGTTAAATCTTTCTACCAATCCGTCAGTCTGTGGATGGTAGACCGATGTCCGAACAGACTTGACCTCTAGTAACTTTAAGACATCCTGCATCAGTTTAGCCATGAAATTTGTACCTTGGTCTATCAACATAACCTGGGGAAGTCCAACCCGTGAGAACAGTTCCAACAACTTGTTGGCTACTTGCTTCGCCGTTGCTGTTCTCAGGGGGAACGCCTCAGGATATCTTGTAACATAATCAACTATTACAAGGATAAACCTGTGTCCTTTCGCAGAAGGTTCTAGAGGTCCTACCAAGTCTACCCCAATCCTCTCAAAGGGAACTGACACCAAGGGTAGAGGAACCAAAGGGGCTGGTTTTTGTCTTTTTGGACTAGTTAGCTGGCACTCCGGACATGCCGCACATAGCTTAGCAATATCACTATGCATCCCTGGCCAATAGAATCGGGATGAAATATGGTCCAATGTTTTATCCCTGCCCAGGTGACCACCCCAAGGGACAGTATGGGCTAGAGTGAACACAGATTTAACAAACGCCTTGGGAACCAATATCTGTCTGGTGACCTCCCCTGTTTGTGTCTGCCTATTAACCCTATATAGGATATAATTTGATAGCTCTAAATGGGGGAATACTATCACCCCCTGTGCATCTAAAATCTGCTCATCAATTTTCACCACCTAGTCATACTGTCTAGCAAGGACTGGGTCTTCCCTTTGCTTCTGGCGAAAGTCAGGGAGGTACAGGTCTGGTAAATCTCCGGGGCCCATGTCCCCCTCCCTCTGGCCATCCCCAGCTATCACTTGTGACCTCTGACTACTAGAATGGTCACCTTGAGACCCAGATTTCTGCAACCAGTCCTGTTTGTCCGAGCGTCTTTGCTTCCGAGTCTTTTGAACCCGGTGTCTACTGGGAAAAAGGTCTGCCGAGAAGGGGAACAGTTTGCCAGGGTTCTCCTGAGCCCTAGAAGGAGGCTCCTCATGAAGGACTGGGGCCATTAGGTCCGAAAAGAAAGGCCAGTCCCGACCGAGCACAACGGGAGCAGGGAGCCAAGGAGCGACTCCTACTTCGAGGTAAGCCTCCTGACCTTTTACCTGTAGCCAGATTTTGGCCGTCGCACAGCGTTTTACATCGCCGTGTATACATTCTATGCTCCATGGGGAGTCAAAAAAACACACGTTAGTCGGTAATAGTTCCTGGAGGACCAGAGTTTTCCCAGAGCCCGAATCTACAAGGGCCTGGACGGTTTTTCCCCCAATCAGGGCTGGAAGTACCAGGGCTTGTAATTTTCTCCAGTAAAGGCCGAGGCGACAGTTCTGCTGAATGAACAATCCATCAGTAGACAGTCCACATACCGGTGGCCTTGTTCTCCGCAGGCAGAACATGGAGAGGGTTCCCTCGCAGGAGGGGGCTGTGGATAGCGCTCCGCTGGACAGGTTACTGGAGACCAGGCATCTGGTGGGTCCTGTGGGCGACGTCCTCAGAAGTTCCTCTCATTTTGCGACGAGCCGACATCCGGAAGGAGATGAGGGTCTCTGTGGGGACCAGCATTTGGACTCCGTCCTTGCTGGAACGACTGCTCCTTCCGGTGGACTTGGCGGTTGCGTATGGATGGGCCGTAGGTTCCCCATTGATCCGACCTCCCTCTTTGGGCATCCGCAAGTGCCGGTGGAGTCGGGTCCAGGACACTCGCCTGCTGCTCAGCCCCAAGGAAGTTCTCCATGAGTCGGACCACCAAAGCTAGGGTTTCAGCAGCGTGGCGTTTTACCCACGAGTGTGCGGAAGGGGGTATTATTTGTAGAAATTGTTCCAAAACCACCTGCTCCAGAATTGCCTCCTTAGTGCACTCCTCAGGTTGTATCCAGCACATACACAAGTCCAATAATCGTTGAGCGAGGACCCGGGGTCTCATCTTAGCGGTGTACTTCATGTTCCGGAACTGCGGCCGGTAGGTCTCTGGGGTCAGACCTAAGCGATCCAGTATGGCGGCTTTTACTTGTCGGTAGTCCATTGCCTGATCTGCTGGGAGACCCTGATATGAGGCCTGGGCTTCTCCTATGAGGAGCGGGGCCAAAGCAGTTGCCCAGCGATCTCTAGCCCAACCCTGAGCTACGGCGACTCTTTCAAATGTCAGTAAAAAAGCCTCTGGATCCTCGTTCAGCGCCATTTTCCTCAGGAGTATCGGGGGTCTGTTTGCAAGTTCTGGACTGGAAGACCCTTGGAAATGGGTCAGCAGCTTGGCAATCCGCTCATTTTGTGCTGCCTGTAGTCTTTCATCTCTCTCCGCTTGCAGCCGGGCCTGCTCCTGCATTAACTGTCCCTGCTGTCTGGTCTGTTCGCACAGAAACTCTTTCAACATTTCTTCCATTCTTGTGTGTGTGTGTGTGGCCCATTTACTGCAGGAGCCTTTTGAAAATCCCACTTCTGACACCATATGTTGCAGGGTACATGCAACTACACATGCGGGTTTCTTGACAAGGCTTATTTATTTAGCCTTAAAAGATATACAGCACACAAAAACAAAAATAGCTTTTCATCAGCTAACAAAAGAAAAAATGGCTTTTCATCAGCAAGCAAAAGAAAATGGCTTTTTCTTCAGCAGACCAAACAAAACAGTTTCTCTTTAGCAGACAGTCTAAAAATAGGGCAGCTACCCTTTTCTATGCAGGGGACAGACAGTTCATAATTCATCTACTTTGCTAACAGACCTTGTATCAGTAATCTCTTCAGTAGCTTACTCCTCTCTCCTCAACAGCCAACCCCATGTGTCTACAGCCTGGGGTTTTAACACACCTTGATTAGGCAGCTGGGATCCAACTAATTGTCCTGAGGTTCCCAGCTGACGTTAACCTAGTCACTGCTGCACTGCAGACTAGACATAGGTTTTCCAGGCATATAGCTGGTGGCTTTTATTTACCCTGTCACAGTCATGTTAAAACCAACTAAGAATGTCAGCAATGCGCCAGCAACAGCACCGGCTTCCAATAATGGTCAGACCATCAGTGAAAACCTGGTGACCGACAACCCTTGCTGTCTGTCCCCGCCCGGATACCTGCAGCCTGAGCCGGATTTCGCGTACAGATTCCAGCAAGCTGCATGTACCTAAGCGATTTCCAGCCTCATCAGCTGACTACAGGTGTAGTAGTCCCGCTGTCACCTGTCAACTACGTGTATAAGATGGATAAATTGGCAAAAGCGCTCCAATGCCAGGACAATAAGGTATAATGATGCTAAAACCACCTTCCAAAGGTATCCGTAATAATCAATATTGATCGTGAGATATATAATAACCAGAATGGGTACTATCCTCCTGAAGACCGGTGGTAGGTAGTACAAGCCCACCCACAATCAGTCTCATTGGCAGGTTCCCCTCAGTAGATGCAAGTACTCACTTTGAAACCTTGGTGTGGCTGGCAGGCTCTGCAGCTTCCAATGATGATTGTAGAAGTAAAAAGCAGCGGGAGGAGCGCACAAACCAAATGGAGCAGGAAGGACCCAGAGTACAAAAAAATGAATAAAAGGGCACTTTAATGTGTCATGAGACCCATCCTCATGACACATTAAAGTGCCCTTTTATTCATTTTTTTGTACTCTGGGTCCTTCCTGCTCCATTTGGTTTGGGCGCTCCTCCCACTGCTTTTTACAACTACGTGTATAATCAAGAATACGGGACTGGCAGTGGCTCGGCACCAGCTGATTGGCAAAGTCTATGGTGAGTAATGTTGCCGTATTTTATTCTGTTTTGGAAATATCAATTCAATGCACAGTCAAGTGATTCTCCTGTAAGCAATATCTCCTGTAAGCAATATCATTGGCTGAGCAGCTTCTACAGTAGATACTGAACAAGTGGTGGAAAGCTAGGCGCATGCGCATTGGAACCTTCTTGAAACGCATATGCGTGTCATCACATCGCCAGTAGGAGCATGCGCAAGGGAACAGGAGACGCCCCCCGAGAAAATTATTGGTGGGACCGACTGTGGGAACTTCTTTAGGGGACTGACTGACCATTACAGTAAACCTTGTACTTTTGTTTTTCCTCAGAAAAGAAAACATTGTCATCTCATGCGGAAAACGGCAAATGGAGGGATTTCGATGGATAATATCGCTTTGTGTTACAATGCCTGCACATTGCTGAATCTGATTAAATAAACCACGTACCGGAGTCTACAGTTTAGTGGCCATTGTTATTGATTAGGATAGAATACTGTAACTGAGGGCTTCATAGAAAACGTGAAACAGCATGCTGTTGTTTTCAGACCGTATACAATACTTTTTTATATATACTGTATAATAAACCCGAAAAATAAAAAGTATGCATTTATTCTACATGTATTCCAGTACATATGTGTATTCTATAGCCGTACAGCATGTATTGTTTTAATACTCTTGTGATGTACTGTACAGTGCTGAGCATGCCTACAGTATACAGTACAGTACTGTACAGTATGCCTGGACACTACTGTACAGTATAAGGGTAAAAGGGGGACGATAGACAGCACTCTGATGATGTTAAATTAATGCAATTGCAGGGTGCACGGAACCAAAGGGGACCCTTATTCCCCTGTATAGTACTAACAAATCTACATAAGTACCAGCACTCACTGTCTAATAGCTAAATGATGAAAACAGTTGTAATGCAGAATAAACATTTAATAATAAAACAAACCAGAAATAAATCAAATGTGTTTGCAGAAACCAGTATCACAAATGGGCATGTCACAAAGTGAGGGGTGGGGGGGGGGAAAAAAGGAAAAGGGGAAAAAAACATGAAACACAAGGAATATACACAAAAAACGGAGAACGGCAAGTATGCTAGGGGGGCAACATTTCGAGGGACTACCTCTTCATCTGGCCCATTCCCCCTGGTCCAAAAGGTCCCAGAGGTACTTCCCTAAGCCTCCCTTCCCCTATACCTGGTCAAATCAAACACCCCTGAAAATAGATAGCAAACATACAGTGTAGGCTAAATACAGCTAAACAGCTAATAGCAGGGAAGCAAGAATCCACTACAGTCAATGCCAGTAGTTCAAGTACTACCAGAAACTGTGTGCAATGGTACAGTCAAGGCTGAACACAGCCTGCAAGAAAGCAGCTTGCAAAGAAGCACCAGGAGTCCACAACAGTCAATGTAAGATTAATGGCAATAGCAAATGAATACAGTAATCAAACCCTGTATGAAGACAGTAATCAAACCCTGTGGTCTGCTCCTTGTGCACTCCACACGAGCATTGACTGTTGTGGATTTGTTAGTACTGTACCGTATGTTCTAGAAACACTGTATTTTGTTACAATATAAAAGGAGACAATGGAACAATTTAAAACAAATCAACATTTTCTTTTATTGGTGGAGTAACTACAAAAACATTTATTTACAAATACAATTTAAAAACATTTTAAGGGTACAGCAATTCAAAACATTAACAGGCGTATGGTTTACTGCTAGTGAAAACATTTATGTACAGAAAGTAAAAACATTTACAGTAGGATGGTGTACAGTACAGTCAGTCAGTCCTGCACAACTCCAGTCCTCGAGGGCCGCAAACAGGCCCGGTTTTAAGGATAACATTGAAAACTGGGCCTGTTTGCGGCCCTCGGGGACTGGAATTGTGCAGGTCTTGTGAACAGTAAGTAAAAACATTTCTTTATTAATACAAGTTAAAACACGCAACATCTCCTTTATTAAAGTACAGAAAGTCAAAACATTTACAGTAAGATGGTATACAGTACAGTCAGTCAGGCCTGCACAACTCCAGTCCTCGAGGGCCGCAAACAGGCCCAGTTTTAAGGATAACCTTGAAAACCTGGCCTGTTTGCGGCCCTCGAGGACTGGAATTGTGCAGGTCTTGTGCAGGTCTTGTGTACAGCACAACAGTATGGTGTTATTAAAAAAAATTCTTTATTCATAAAATTTCAAAAACGCAACATCTCCTTTATTAAAGTACAGAAAGTCAAAACATTTACAAAAACATTTACAAAAACATTTACAAAAAATAAACAACAGTTGAACAGTCACGCAAATTCGATCCCCACCAGATTGTCCTTCCAGGGCCGATGCCTTGTATGGCGCAAAATGCCATTAATGGAGTCTCGAACGATTTTCATTAAAGGATCTGAAATTGAAAAATAGCGCCACAATTCCTCCACAATAGTCCTTCTTAAATTTTCAGGAAGCGCCCTTTTTCGCGATTTCCTTCGTAGTTGACATTTTTGGCCCACCCGCAGTACACCAAGTAGGACACGTGGTGCTTAAAAATTAACATGCCATACTTCTGGGGTAAACCATCACTCATCACCCTATACTTCTCCCTCAGTGCCGGTGGCAGCTCGCGCAGGATGATGTCGGGCACCGTATCGATGCAAGCGTATGTAGGTTGGATTCTGGGTGCGGGTGTGCTTCTGGGGGCGGGTGTGCTTGTGGCAGCGGGCGAGGGTAGGTTGTCTGGGAGGAAGCTTTCCTCCTGTCTTGGTCGCCGTGTTGTCTCCCGGCGTGGTCTTGACGGGGTTATCATGTTATCCTCCTCCTCAACGCCATGTACACAAATTCTTCTGGTGGAGGGGGTGCGCTTGGTGTTGGAAGGCGGTCGAAGGTCCCATTCATCACATCCATGCCACCCTCCTGCTCCGGCGTTGGGGATACAGGGGCATGAACAACGAGCAAATTATGTATCCCCGCTATGTCAGTCTCTATCTTCTCCATCCGTCGATCCATCTTCTCCATCTGTTGATTCATCTTCTCCATCCGTTGATCCATATTTAGCATGGTCTCTAAAAGCAGATCTATCTTTACCAGCACAGTAGAGTTCCCGGGGATATCCACTCTTAACCAATTCAGCATGCGGTCTAACGAGCTGGTTCTTGTGCATGGCGTGCTGTGGACATCTGGGTGGATGGGTGCTACGGAGGATGAGATGGGGGTTCCCTGGAGAGAAGCGGCAGCATCGTCGAAGAAGGATGGAGGCGGTGACCTGTGGATTTCCGGGAGAGAAGCGGCAGCGTCGTCTAAGCGTAATGGAGAAAGTGACCCGTGGATTTCAGGGACACCAGCGGCAGCGTCATCAAAGAGCAGTGGAGAAGATAGGCTGTGGGTTTCCGGGAGAGCGGAGGCAGCGTCGTGGACAAGTAGTGGAGAAGATGGGCTGTAGATTTCCGGGAGAGCAGCGGCAGAGACGTCGAAGCGTAATCGAGGAAGTGGCCTGTGGGTTCGATGGGTTGGCTGCCATTTGTTTTGCCTTGAGTGTACATCACCGAATTTCTTTTTAACATAATAAGGCTTATGTGTATTAAAACCCTTAGCCTTTGGGGTCAGCAGAAGGTTTTCTTTATTAGCCTTAGCCTGTCGCTTTGGCCTTGGCTTGGAAACAGTTGCCACCTTTCGCTTTTTCAGTGTGATAGGCACGGCAGAGGCGAGTGGCTTCCTGCGTCTGTAGAATCGGGGTTGATCCATGGAAGCAGATGGCACAATGCAGTATCTGGACAAGGGCAAGTTCAGATACAGATTGTCGAGTGGTGGGCTATTCAAAGTGTGTAACCTTTTATGCATGGCGACGAGGTACAGGTGTTGAAAGTGGGCGTACTCTAATGTGAGTCATTAACGTATAAATACACCATCTATTTTGTGGATTCACTGCACATTGAATACACATCGACTAAACATCTAATATACATTCTTGTGTTTGTATTTCTTTCTACTCGCAGCAATGCCTGTTAAAAAGATTTCAAAGGATCTCAGCATGAGAATTAAGGAGATGTACACGAGCGGACAACGAATTGCAGATATCCAACGCTGGTTAGCTGCTTCTGGCCTCGTTATGCCATCAACCACCGTGTGCTATTATGCACACGGAAAATCCAAACAACACACGAGGACACCAACGGTAACTAACACGTAAATATATTTATATAGCTATATAATACAGTATATCTATTATTGTTTATATTGCTGCATATTAATAGAACTATATAGTATAGATCTATCTAATGTTATAGTTATTTCAGTATATTTATATAACTACAGTATATAATACAGTATATCTATTATTGTTTATATTGCTGCATATTAATAGAACTATATATTGTGTAGATCTATCTAATTTTATAGTTATTTCGGTATATTTATATAACTACAGTATATAATACAGTATATCTATTATTGTTTATATTGCTGCATATTAATAGAACTATATATTGTGTAGATCTATCTAATTTTATAGTTATTTCGGTATATTTATATAACTACAGTATATAATACAGTATATCTATTATTGTTTATATTGCTGCATATTAATAGAACTATATAGTATAGATCTATCTAATTTTATAGTTATTTCGGTATATTTATATAACTACAGTATATAATACAGTATATGTATTATTGTTTATATTGCTGCATATTAATAGAACTATATATAGTATAGATCTATCTAATTTTATAGTTATTTCGGTATATTTATACAACTACAGTATATAATACAGTATATCTATTATTGTTTATATTGCTGCATATTAATAGAACTATATATTGTGTAGATCTATCTAATTTTATACTAGTTTTACTGTAAATGATGTGCTGTACTTGTGGCCTACTGCACTGTAACTTACCGGATTGTTGTTTTTCTGTACACTGTAGGGAGACAACTCTTCTGGTCGACAAAATAAGTGAAGAGAATGATGAGAAGAGTGGCTTATGGGTCAAATACACTCTGCAGTAAAATCACAATCCCACTGTATCCGAGACCAGCATAAAGAAGATGAGACACAGAATTGGATGGAAATATGGACGTGTGAGGTTAGTTCTGGACAGTACAGGAGGTTAAAGTGTTGTTTAAGAAACTGTACTGTACCTATAAAATTATTCCTTGTCATTACAGAGTGTACCCCATGATAAGGGACGTTAACAAGATCAAGAGAGTGGTCCAGGCCCACGCATGGATCGACAGTGGAGAAACTTCCCAGGATTGCATCTTCACTGACGATTCTACTGTATCGCTGGAGAGATTTGCTACCTTTGCATTCCACAAAAAAGGTCGCATGTGTGGGGTGTCACCTCTAGGCGTGGACCAGGATGCATCGTCATCTTTGAAGGTACAGTAAAATATGTCACACGCTTTTGCCTTATGCACTGTACTGTACTAGTGTGCAGTTTTGAGCACTTTTCTTTTCTTGTTATAGGAATCATGAATAAAGCTTTTTTCCAAGAGCAAATTGTGCCTGAGATTGTGAGTTCCCAGATGGTCACCGTTTCTACCAGGACAACGATCTGAAGTACACCGCGTCAACAGCGCATATTCTTGAGCGCGGTATCAACTGGGTGAAGATGCCAGCGGAGTAAGTGCGGTAGCCGTGTCTCATTTTTTCTCACTGTTTTTACTGTGTACTGTATCTCTTTAACTAATTGTCCTTTTTTCCCCCTCCAATGACAGATTGCCAGACTTCAATCCTATCGAAATGGTCTGGCATCAGCTGAAGGACCATATCCGAAAAGTCGTGAAACCCTCCAAAAAGGATGAGTTGGCGCAAAGCATAATGAGTTTTTGGAACAATGTGCTCACCGTGGAACGATGCAATAAATATATTGACCATATTGCGACTCTGTTGCCCATTGTGATCGCGTGTAATGGGTAAGCATCAGGAAGGTAGTATGGTATAGTACTGTACTGTAGTATGGAAAGTACAGGCACACCAAGTACAGTACTGTATGATACAGGTAAGTATGGCACAGATTTTTTCTTTCCTGAGAGAGCAGCACTAGCCATCTGGTTACAAAGTATTTAACAGTAGTCACAGTATACAGTAGTTCCAGTATAGACTAGTTTGACAGTACTAACTGCATACTGTAGTCCAATATGGAGTAGCTATACAGTACACAATGCCATAATATGCACCTAACTGCTCAATTTTTTTCTTTCCTGAGAGAGCAGCACTAGCCATCTGGTTGCAAAGTATTTAACAGTAGTCACAGTATACAGTAGTTCCAGTATAGACTAGTTTGACAGTACTAACTGTATACTGTAGTCCAATATGGAGTAGCTATACAGTACACAATGCTATAATATGCACCTAACTGCTCAATTTTTTTCTTTCCTGAGAGAGCAGCACTAGCCATCTGGTTGCAAAGTATTTAACAGTAGTTACAGTATACAGTAGTTCCAGTATAGACTAGTTTGACAGTACTATACAGTACACAATGCCATAATACAGTATGCACATAACTGGACTAATTTTTTATTTTCTTGTCTTTTCAGAAAAAAAGGATGGACTGGGGGAGAGGGGGGTATCATGTGTAAAGTTTGTGAACTGTGTGTACAGTTAAGTGTATGTAAACTGCAGTTATAATTTACACAAAACCTCCCCTGTCTCAATGAGCTACTGTACTGTACACAGAATGAGGAAGTAGATAAAGACTGAAAAAATGATATTATTATATATTATCATATATTATATATTATTAATTAATATTATTATCAATGTGCATTATTCATGATTATCCACCGGCCCTCAATTTTCAACTGACAGAAGAACTGAATAAAGACTGCAGTTTGTATTATTCATGATTATTTGTATATGTGTATTTTTTGTTCCTGATAAAATAAAATAAATATTTCTTTACATTCATGATAATCATAATCATTGACCCCACAACCCCCCCCCCTACACCAAAGAAAAAGAAAGAATGACAAAAAGTGGTAATTTACTGCACCAAAAACATGAATCAGATTATGGTTTTAACTCTCAATTTCACAGTGCTGTGCAAATCAGATTTACATATCAAACTCGAGAAGGGATTATCACAAGCATTACCGTAAACAAAGCCTCAAAGGGTTGGGGGGGTGGATGGGTGAGTCATGCGCAGTAATCATCAGCTAGCTCCCTTCCCAAAGAGGATTACAGAGAGGTGACTCAAAGCCAACAATAGGAAAATTAATGAATGGTTTTGAGGATTACACGCAGGCGCAGAGAGGTGATGCTCGGCTAGGGACGATTAAAAGCACAATGACAAGCTTTAGAAACGGAATGGTTCTGGAGAGGTGTCGATAAGAGGTTCAAATCCTTGAGCAAGCCTTGTGTGTGTGCGTGGGGGAGGGGGGTACAGGGTACAGCTGCATGAAGGATTAGCTGTACTGTAGTTCAAAGAAATGACATATTTTCAAAAGGCAGGTCATCATATAATTTGATCCCTACACCCCCAAATACATAAAAAGCACACAAATCAACCATGTGCATTCAAACGCACAGTGTCGCAGTCAAAAGCTACAGCACAGATTGAATATGGTAATATCAAGATGGTTTAGGCAGGCTTGTGGAGAAAATAAAAATAAAAAATGGCTCACTCTTGAACTTCGCAAGCAAGCAGTGCCGAAGTTATAGACGCATGCGCAGTAATCATCAGCTATCAAGCAGGAATGTGATTGAAACCAGAAAGACACACATTCAAAGGAATGGTGTGGGAGAGGTGTACTGTACTGTAGATGAGATAAGAAGTTGAAATACTGCAGTGCAGTAAATTAGCCTGTGTGTGTGCGGGGGCGAGCGAGGGGAGAGAGCTGTATATGCCGAAATGTGATACTGTTACAGTACACGCCTATGCATTTCAACAATTTTCAAATGAGACATACAGCACTGCACATGCATGTATAAATATGCAAATTTACAATTACTGTGCGCGCACACGCAGACTGTGTACTGACGTACTGTAGGTTGAACTGCTAAAGTATTAGACTTTGAAGACAACAGCTCGCGAATGCCACCCTGAGTTTTTAGACGGTATTGCAGTATTGCAAACAGCGCTAATAAAATGCTAATATTACGAGCGCTAAAATACCGCAATATATTCCGGAAAAAAAAACATACTGCATCTGCCCGCGGTTATCAGAGTTGCGCTGCTACGGCCGCACTAGGATAAAGGCGGCCGCAGCTGTAGGACAGCTCAGCTTGAGGCTATCTGTATCCAGTTCCTGATGGGATTGAAGGTATACCTTGTGGGGTGTACTGGGAGTCTCTTGTGAGAGACTAAGTTCCCTGGTCCCGGCTTACAGCAGTGAGTGGAATAGTGGGACTAAACCACTGTCTGTGTGAGGGGCCCGGTTCCATACACTCTGATGCATCCTGAGCCATGAAACCAAGCCAAAGTTACCAAAGACTTTTTGAAGAATTTCTTCAGCCATAAGCTTCTGCCTGCCACAGAGAGCTGATACCTTTAACCCTTGCAGAACTCACCAGTGGAGGTCGGTCCCTGGACTAGCGTGACCGGGGTTGCCACCTCTCCGGGTTTCACCCGGAGACTTTGGGTTTGGCATCCCTTTCTCCGGGCTATGGGTTTGTCCCTGAAATCTCCAGGTGGGCGGGTGGTCTGGACGGCAGTGAGCAGTGGTGCGCTCACGTCAATGATAGGAGCCGGGCGGCAGAGGATTGGATGGCTGTGGTGGAGCGTGCTGTGTGCGCGCACGCGCACACGACCGCTCCCAAGTACCCCCCAATTCGGAAGTCAAGTCCTCCTTGACTTTCTTTGTCTCCACTGCAGCCAGCTACAGGTCACTCACCTGTTCCTGTCCTGCATTGCGATGCCACGCTGAGTCACACTCTCACTCTGTCCTCTCTGGCTGTCCTCCTGCTGGGGCTGCTGCTTCAAGTGCCTGTTCCCCTGCTTTAAGTCTGTTTATTTATTACTAAGGTGCACTGGGATATATATATATATATATATATATATATATATATATATATATATATATATAGCAACTGTAAATATTCCTGTATATTCATTTGCATGTCTTAGACAGGTCTGCAACCCTGTCTTTCACCATTATCACCCAGCAAACAGCACTTCCACTGCAGCAAGGGATTCTGGGAAATGACATGCAAATGAGCACACAGTGCCACTTTTTATCTCATGCTCACATTACATGAGCAACCCTTAGCCAATGCATGCTGCTTTAAACACAGCTTTTAAGCAAGGACTTGGGAGATGCAAAGTCAGTTAACCCACTCACAGACATGTTTCAACCTTGATGGGTATCATCAGTGTGAGGTTGGCTTGCTGACATTTGCTCAAATGAGATAAGAGTAGGTAATCACCACCACTATTAAGGTTATGGTGGGTAAAAAAAGTGACTAAAACCCTCCACAGTAAAGCATAAAGCAACTGTAAATATTCCTGTATATTCATTTGCATGTCTTAGACAGGTCTGCAACCCTGTCTTTCACCATTATCACCCACCAAACAGCACTTACACTGTATATATATAGTGTTCGACAAATCACCCAAAAATCTACTCGCCCAACCAAAAAAATCTACTCGCCACCTAGTCCCGCCCCCAACCCCGCTTTAAAATAAAATATATAAATAAAATACATTTAATAAATTCCTAGTCAGAACATTCGTTTTTGACATAAATGTATTTATTGTATTACATTATACTATAATTAGTCCTTGTTACATGTGTGTGTGTGTAAATGTTGGATCTAGAAATAAAAGCCAGGTGTGAATGACTAGTTCCTTAACCCCTTAACCAGTGTCTGGACGTCCCCGCTTCACAATATCTAAAGCAGCAATCCCGCCTGGGATCTTACCTGATCCGCAGTCCCTCAATGTCCAGGTACCCTCATTCCTGCAATGTTATACATTGGAGGGGATGTGTTCCCTACCTGTCTTCTGGGTTAGGGGGGGTTCCGATGTCTTCTGTGTGAAGCTTGAGTCAGATCTGGAAGAAAGCAGTATAGGTTATTTCGGTGTAGTATAGGGCAGTTAAGATATATAGGGTAAATAAGAGATCCAGATCCAGAGTGTGGCGGACAAAGAGAGAGAGAGAGAGAGAGAGAGAGTGTGGGGGAGAGAGAGAGTGTGGGGGAGAGATAGAGTGTGGGGGAGAGAGAGAGAGAGAGAGAGAGAGAGTGGGGGAGAGAGAGAGAGAGTGTGGGGGAGAGAGAGTGTGGGGGAGAGAGAGTGTGGGGGAGAGAGAGTGTGGGGGAGAGGGAGAGAGTGGGGGAGAGAGAGAGAGTGGGGGAGAGAGTGGGGGAGAGGGAGAGAGTGGTGGAGAGGGAGAGAGTGGTGGAGAGGGAGAGAGTGGGGGAGAGGGAGAGGGTGGGGGAGAGGGAGAGAGTGGGGGAGAGGGAGAGAGTGGGGGAGAGGGAGAGAGTAGGGGAGAGGGAGAGAGTGGGGGAGAGGGAGAGAGTGGGGGAGAGGGAGAGAGTGGGGGAGAGAGAGAGAGTGGGGGAGAGAGAGAGTGGGGGAGAGAGAGAGAGTGGGGGAGAGAGAGAGTAGGGGAGAGGGAGAGAGTGGGGGAGAGGGGAGAGAGAGAGTGGGGGAGAGAGGGAGACTGACTGGGTAGGTGATTGACTGACTGACTGGGTAGGTGATTGACTGGGTAGGTGACTGACTGACTGACTGGGTAGGTGACTGACTGACTGGGTGGGTAGGTGACGGACTGACTGGGTGGGTAGGTGACTGACTGACTGGGTAGGTGACTGACTGACTGACTGACTGACTGACTGACTGGGTAGGTGACTGACTGACTGACTGACTGGGTATGTGACTGACTGACTGACTGGGTAGGTGACTGACTGACTGACAGGGTAGCTGACTGACTGACTGACTGACTGGGTAGGTGACTGACTGACTGGGTAGGTGACTGACTGACTTACTGGGTAGGTGACTGACTGACTGACTGACTGACTGACTGACTGGGTAGGTGACTGACTGACTGACTGGGTAGGTGACTGACTGACTGACTGGGTAGGTGACTGACTGACTGGGTAGGTGACTGACTGACTGACTGACTGACTGGTTAGGTGACTGACTGACTGACTGGGTAGGTGACTGACTGACTGACTGACTGACTGGGTATGTGACTGACTGACTGGGTAGGTGACTGACTGACTTACTGGGTAGGTGACTGACTGACTGGGTAGGTGACTGACTGACTGACTGGGTAGGTGACTGACTGACTGACTGACTGGGTAGGTGACTGACTGACTGACTGGGTAGGTGACTGACTGACTTACTGGGTAGGTGACTGACTGACTGGGTAGGTGACTGACTGACTGACTGGGTAGGTGACTGACTGACTGACTGACTGACTGGGTAGGTGACTGACTGACTGACTGGGTAGGTGACTGACTGACTGACTGACTGGGTAGGTGACTGACTGACTGACTGACTGACTGACTGGGTAGCTGACTGACTGACTGACTGACTGGGTAGGTGACTGACTGACTGACTGACTGGGTAGGTGACTGACTGACTTACTGGGTAGGTGACTGACTGACTGACTGACTGGGTAGGTGACTGACTGACTGACTGGGTAGGTGACTGACTGACTGACTGGGTAGGTGACTGACTGACTGACTGGGTAGGTGACTGACTGACTGGGTAGGTGACTGACTGACTGACTGGTTAGGTGACTGACTGACTGACTGGGTATGTGACTGACTGACTGACTGACTGGGTAGGTGACTGACTGACTGACTGGGTAGGTGACTGACTGACTGGGTAGGTGACTGACTGACTGACTGGGTAGGTGACTGACTGACTGGGTAGGTGACTGACTGACTGACTGACTGGTTAGGTGACTGACTGACTGACTGACTGACTGGGTAAGTGACTGACTGACTGGGTAAGTGACTGACTGACTGACTGGGTAGGTGACTGACTGACTGGGTAGGTGACTGACTGACTGACTGGGTAGGTGACTGACTAACTGACTGGGTAGGTGACAGACTGACTGACTGACTGGGTAGGTGACTGACTGACTGACTGACTGACTGGGTAGGTGACTGACTGGGTAAGTGACTGACTGACTGGGTAGGTGACTGACTGACTGGGTAGGTGACTGACTGACTGACTGACTGACTGGGTAGGTGACTGACTGACTGACTGACTTGGTAGGTGACTGACTGACTGACTGACTGGGTAGGTGACTGACTGACTGACTGACTGACTGGGTAGGTGACTGACTGACTGGGTGGTTGGGTAGGTAGGTGACTGACTGTCTGACTGGGTGGGTAGGTGACTGACTGACTGGGTGGGTAGGTAGGTGACTGGGTGGGTGGGTAGGTAGGTGACTGGGTGGGTGGGTGACTGACTACATGTGGTCTCTCTCTCCCCCCTCTCCCCCCTACACACACACACACACACACACACACACACACACACACACACACACACACACACACACACACACACACACACACACACACACACACACACACACACACACACACACACACACACACACACACACTCCCTTCTACACACACACTCTCTCCCCCCCTACACACACACACACACACACACACACACACACACACACACACACACACACACACACACACACACACACACACACACACACACACACACACACACACACACACACACACACACACACACACACACACACACACTCTCTCTCCCCCACCCCTACACACACACAAACACACACACACACTTCCCCCCCCCTACTCACTGTGGATCGCTGTGGTCTCTGGTTTCTGTGATAGCCGAGGAAGCGGCAGGCCGGGTGTCGCCCTCGGCCTCGGCGGCTGTCGCTGCGGGTCACCGGGTGGCAGTGAGGGATCCGGACACAGGGGAGAGAGGAGTGGGGGGGCTAGTGATGCGGCTGGTCACCGGAGGCCGGGGACACAGAGTTGGAGGTGAGATCGGGAGTGAGTGGGGAGATTTGGGGTGTCGGGGGGGGGAGATTGGGGTGTCGGGGGGGAGATTGGGGTGTTGGTGGGGGGGGGTCACGGAGGCCGGGAGAGATTGGGGTGAGGGGGGGGCGGATGGCCCGATGGGAGGGGGGGGGGGCGGATGGCCCGATGGGAGGGGGGGGCGACAGATGGCCCTGCAGGGGCCTGAGGCAGACAGGCGTGGAAGGGGCTGGCTGCCGGAAGTGGGAGGAGTGGAAGCGCTGAGGAGGGAAAGTTGCTGAGAGGCCGGGGAGGAGCGAAGGCACTGCTCAGAGAGCCGAAGGCGGGGTAATCTCCCCCAACAACATGAACCCTCCTCCAGCTTTTTTTTTTTTTCTCCAGCGCGAGCGCGGGAAAAACAGCAGCGCGAGCGCGGGAAAAACAGCAGCATGAGCGCGGGAAATTTAAAAAACACACGTGTGCTGCTTGGGCCAATATTTACTCGCCGGGGGTTAAATCCACACGCCCGGGTGTGTAAATGTATATAATTGTCGAACACTGTATCTTATACTATATTAGTGAAAGCACTGTATGTTTGCCTGCCTGCCTGCATGCATGCATGCCTGCCTGCTGGATGTCCGGTGTCCCTAGGGACAATGCCATTGCACCTTTGGCCTGTCACTCCGCCTCAGGCCATGCCCGCCCCCGCACCATGCCCGCCCCCGCACACCTGTCATTGGTCGGCCATGCCCGCCCCCCCGCACCATGCCCGCCCCCGCACACCTGTCATTGGTCTGCGGCCAGCACCCCGCACCATGCCCGCCCCCGCACACCTCTCATTGGTCTAAGGCCAACAACACTGACACACTGTCACACCCCCTCACTGAGCTACACCACTGACACACTCTACCACCCCTCACTGAGCTTTGGGAATCGCTGCACCTAACCCTAACTGCTCTAGACATTTGCACAACTGACAGATTTGAAACTTTTTTGGGACAACCCTGACCACCTGCTACCTCACCACCTTCTAACAATCAGGTACAGAGTCTTCTCTCTATAAATACTCTTCTCTCTATAAATACACCCACATCCACACACCGCCTCTTCAAAACACCACCCTCGCACACCCCCACCCCACACTCTGCTCCAGGGCTACCGACTCAGCATTAACCACCATTAAACACCCTCCCCCCCCCCCCCCGCTCATCACCTCCACCGCATGGTGCTCATCCGGAGGCATACTGACTTGCCATTAACACCCCCCCCCCTCACCTCCACCACGGACACCATTATTAACCCCCCCCCCCCCGCTCCTCACCTCCACCACGGACACCATTAACCCCCCCCAAACACCACCCCCCCCCCGGTCCTCACCCCGCTCCTCACCTCCACAACGCCCACCGCATGGTGTTCATCCACACCCATACCCCCCGCTCCTCACCTCCAGCGCATGGTCCTCATCCGGAGCATGAAAGACGCCATTAACCCCCCCCCCCCCCCGCTCCTCACCTCCACCGCATCCTGCTCATCCGGAGTAAAAAACACGCCATTAACAACACCCCCCGCTCCTCTCCTCCACCGCATGGTGCTCATCCGGATCAAAAAATAAACCCATTACCACCACTCGCGCCCCCTCTCCTCTCCTCCACCGCATGGTGCTCATCCGGAGCCACAAAGACGCCATTAACCCCCCCCCCCCCCGCTCCTCACCTCCACCGCATCCTGCTCATCCGGAGTAAAAAACACGCCATTAACAACACCCCCCGCTCCTCTCCTCCACCGCATGGTGCTCATCCGGATCAAAAAAAAAAACCCATTAACACCCCCCCCCCGCTCCTCACCTCCACCACATGGATCAAAAAATACCCCATTACCACCACCCGCCCCCCTCCTCCACCGCACCAACATCAACAAAACAATCACTCACTCAATTCACTGCACTCATCTTTTATTACAAACAATTTCACCAACACACACTTCACGATTACATCAAATACACTACTCTCAACAATGGACATAAACATATTTCAACAAGCCTTTACAACAATTACATTTTCATAACTAACAACCTTAACAATTAACATACACTTAACAAAATTTCCCTCATATACATGTGCTTTCTACTCTTTTTTTCACAAATACAATTTTTATATATATTACATAACATTCACATAACATTACAAGTTTACAATACAACATTTGCACATACTTATTCACGCTTCACATCCCGGGCAACGCCGGGTCTCTCAGCTAGTATATATATATATTTATATATATTGTGTGTGTATGTGTGTATATTTTGTGTGTGTATGTGTATATATAGAGACGGTTGCATGAATACAAATTTATGCAACTGTTCAGGACACTTAGCAGTGGCCTAAACAGAGATCGAAATTTTATGAGTCATTACTGACAGTAGTGAACTCTCGTCCCATGAGCGCTAAAGGCCATGTCTGTACATACTGTGCTATATGTATGCACACACAGCTGTCTCTCACACATACTAATACTCCTTGTTTTTCCATCCCTATACACCAATAGGGACCACTAAGTATCCACACACACTTTTAGTTGTGCTACAAACTTTCACATTTCCACACCCACCCACACCATTTATATCCACTCCCACTCCACACACACCTTGTGTAAAGCACTGTATATACTGTGGGCTCTCCATTCTTTTTTATTCACACTGATACACATACACACTCTTTCTTCACTTGCTTTCAGTAACCTTTTGACACCTCTAGCCATAAAACACATCCACACCGGGGGAAGGAACAGCACAGATAACATTCCAAGAGACACTGTTTTTAAGTATACCTTTTGCTTCATTCATTGTAACATCGCCGGAAGAAGAGATCAGTGTATCTCGAAAGCTCGCACAAATAAAAGCATTTAGTTAGCCACAGAACGGTATCATCTATTTATTTTTTGATTATTGAAGCTCGGCTAACACGGTACTGATACCTCTACATATATATATATAACTCAGAGACGCTAGTAATCATTAACAATCATGTGGAAGGAATCCACCTCTCTGTGCAGATATCTACCATGGATACCAAGACAAGTTAATTTTTGCTATATTTGGATTACTCATTCTTTATACATTCCTGGACTTATGGGATAAAATTTGGACAAAATGGACTAATGTGCAATCTTTTGGACACTATAACATCTTGACCAGATTGATATACAGTATGATCTCTGTGTTACTCATTTTTCTCATATCACTCTGTTTTGGTCATATATTGTTGGCTGGCCCTGAGATTAAGGGCACATAGCTCATCATAATACCACAATGTGTTTAGTTTTGAATGGTGCAGGGTGGAGGTACTTATGCAGTACCTATATAATGATGAAATGTATCTGGATATACTGCCCACCATTTTGTCACTATTCTTTACCTATAGACAACATGAAGTGCATTGCAGTCTCCTTTCCCCTAGGGAGTGCTGTTGTAGTGCCCCCACATAATGCTTTATTTATGGCACTCTTTAGATACTTTTTGGACTATGTTTGTTGCCTATTGGTCATTTCAGGACCATAATTATAGTGATCTCTTTAGTTCCACGTAGATATGCTGTAAAGGGCACTTGTATTTACAGATACTTTTGCTTGCGCCTCCGTGCAGGATCGTGTGGGTCGATTTGCATGTCCAGTGTGCATGCGCGGTGTGCGGTCCAAGCCGACACGCATTGACAGGATGACGTGACGTGCTGTGTCTTATACTGATAAGCGATGAGAGGGAGAGGCAACATACTGCGCACGCGCAGCAGACAGCACTGAAGGGTAAAGACATAGAGACAAAAGTCAGCACTTACGAGTCGCGCATTGCGCACACTACACATGCGGACACCGTCATGACTACACATTATAATGCGTGCCAGACTGACACGCGGAAGTGGCATATAGCCAGTAATCGAAATAAGCAGCTGCAGCTGTTGCCGCCCCTACCCGTTTTTTGGCGTGAAAATTAATCCTATATAAACAGTCTCCTGCTCTAGTTCCTTCACCACTCCAAGTCTAAGTCTCTGGACGAAACGCGTCGGAGTGGGGGTGCTAGGCAGGACCCCTGACAGATGTTCACGTAACTATGCTACCCAGCACTGGTGCAACTAATCTCTGGACTGTGACACTCTATTTTTTCATTATGGATACTGACAACACACACAAGGTTATCTAATAGGTGTTAATCAGGCAATTTTCTATACATGCTATTCACACACTCCATTGCTCTACACATCTAGTGACTTTATCCCATCATGCCACCTTTTTCCTTCAAGTGATTAATTTGTGCTGTTGGTATTGGTTACATAATTGTATGCTCAAGCAGATTTATGATGGTTTAAGATTGTCATTTATATTTTGACTAGTCACTTCACTGGTGTGTAGTACGTATTATCTTTAGCTTTGTATAGGTGCCTGTGAACCCATTAACCTGTTGTGATTTATTCTGATCTATCCTAGTGTTTCTTGAGTCACTA